>NC_133222.1:29114912-29222412 GCF_040436345.1 Pagrus major | reverse complement strand
GTCAAGTGTCTACAGATGAATGATGAACTTTCATCTGGTTCATAGCGCAGTGTTTAATTTCCGATGTTGGCCAAATAGCTTGCTAGCTGAGCTAATATAAAATGTTATTTTCACTAATGGGAGCCACTACTGGTGCTTAGTCACGAGCAGTGAGACAATGGATGATTAGCTGTTGCAGAGATGAAATCAATATAGATAATTTCATTTTAACAGTCTTGTGTGGCTGCGGTGGTTTACCATTTTGCCTCCATGAGAGGTCACGTCACATCTGCCTACCTATGCCTCTTTTGCATGTTGAGTGTCTTTGGTAATGGTACAGCATTGTGTGAGTCTGTGTCTAAGTGGAATTGATGGCCTGCTGCTGTTAAAGGTGCAAAATGTAACAATTGGCCACCCTGTTGCACTCCAAATAAATAGGGGGCAGTACATCACCAGAGTAACCATCAATGCTCCTCACTATAGTCTTTGGCTGTAGCTACTAGCTGCCCTTAACCAGCCAAGCAGTTAGTGGCCCCGAGCTAACTCAAGTTTACCCAGACTGGGAGCTTGGATCATGGGGAGTCTCGGTTTGTATCCTGTGGATCAAGGGAACCAGGCTGAGCAGCCTCTGGTAGCGCGAGTGGTGTTACGAGAGAGGACGGGCCTGCGCGAGGTGGTTAGCATGCTTATTTCAGTAGCCATCTCAGCAACACAGTATATAGACTGATACTTCTTCACAATTTTAATTAACTTTTAATTTTCCAAATCTAAAATTCTTATATAGATATTGCATATTGCACCTTTAAGCAAGTGAGATACTGTAAGGACTGTGAGACGTCACTCCACTGAAGCACGTCTGCATTGTGCTGGATTGTCTTTAAGCCCTAGAACCAAAGTTAACTCCCTGACTGTAATTGTGTAATTCGCCCTCTGCTAGAAAATGAACTTGGTAAACATTATATCCGTTAAAGAGCTGCATGTTAAATATATAACACTGTCAGTGAGAGCATGTTAGCATGCTGACATTAGGCTGGAATATACCAAGATAGTTTATAGTTTTAGAATCTCTTAATTGCTACTTTTGCACTTCGAGCCTGAAGAGCTTGTGTGGCCAAATACTCAGCTGCACTTAAGGGATCTGTTTTCTGAAGGCATATCAAGGCCATCTCATCTTCGCAGTTAAAGAAACAAAGACCTTGGTCTCTGTAATATTCTTGAGGAGTAGCTGTACTTACAGTGGGCATGTCAGTCATTTACACTTACACAGACTCTGTGTTTGAGTGCAAAGAAAATCTTTTCCACAAATAATGAACTAATGACCCTGAACAATGCTTTGAAAGAGGATTTATGTTTTCAGAAATGTCAAGGCCGAGTTAAAACAGATAAATAAATACAAATAACACAAATAAAACTCCATATAAATTTCAGAAATATATTAAAACTGTGTAAGGAGAGGTAACATACAGCCGAGAAACTTAAATTTGACATCCAAGTTGCAGTCTACAAGAAACATAAATTAGTTCTGAGTCATCAGACAGAAAAACACTAAAAAGCTCCCCTTAAAGGTGTCCATTTGTCCTGTAGGATACATTATTTTTTTCATTTCATTCTCCTCAATAATTTCCATCACTATGAAGTATATCTCGTGATGACATCTTGTGTATTTCATGCCAATACAGCACCTTTGAAATGAGCTGTGAGATTGCGAATACAGACGAGGATCAGAGAACGGGAGAAAAGCCAAAAGGAGTGTTTTTGTACTGTGTTGTTTTCCCCTCCAGTGGCAGCAAGGATAGATGTGTGAGCCTCCTACGCTCTGTCAGGTTTCATCCTAAACTGTGTTGCAGCTGGAGTGACTTCACTTGCCATCATGGCTTCATTGATGCTCCCACAAAAAGCCTCGCTACATTTACGTGCTCCTTGTTCAGGCGGATATGTCGTGACATATCTAAATACTTAAGGTCAGTTATAACAAATGTATAAAATTGACTAAATGTGCTATGCGCTGCTGTGAGTACCATGTTATCTTACACATTATTGGCTGGAGCAGTGAAACTAAAATCCAAGGTTTTTTCTTTAAACTAAAAAAAAGGAAGGTTTGCTAATTGGCAGGCAGGTCAGAGAGGCAGCCTTGAACTGAAAGAGCTGCAGGTTTGAGCCGCTGTGGTTGATTCACACATCAAATGCTTCATTCACATCCTATCAGATGAAGCAACATTTTGTTCCTGCATCATGAAAGCAACCTACACTGATCAGCCAACACATTAAAACCGCTGACAGGTGTCCTGCAGGAGGGGCCACTGCCAGCAGGGAGTGCTGCTGCCATGAGGGGGTGTACTTGGTCTGCAACAATGTTTGTGTGGGAGGTGTGCGTCATCCAAGTGGCATCCACACGAATATCATGGCCCATAACCCTAACTCTAACCTTAACCCTAACCCATTCTAACGAAATGATCGATGTCACTGACTTCACCTGTCAGTGGTTTTAATGCTGTGGCTGATATTAGGGGCCAAAAGTCTGGGACCACTAGTCAGTATGTTGACTGAGTTACAGCATTGGTCCAGGCAGGTGAGTCTTAGTGTTTCCCCGTTGACCGTTGTCCTTTCAACCAGCACAAACATTTATTACATGTGCAGAGGGAGCATCTTTATACCGAAGGTCCTCAGAGCACTTACTGTGCTTTAGTTCAACATTGAACAGTTGCATAGTTTAACAATGTCGCCACCATATCCACAAACGCTAACAAGTCCACAATATAACCTTTTATGACTAAAACAGCATAATAATATAATGTGATCAGCTACTTCAGTGCGTGTTAACCACAAGTATTACTGGGACCACAACAAAAAATTGCTCACGCGCATTTAAGGCAACAAAATGTAACTTCCCAAAGAAACATAGTGGATTGTTGATTCTCATCCGCAGGTTGTCAAATACTGGTGTTTTGGGTTGGCAGCTCGGGTTGGACACCTTGTCCAGACAAATACCAGCCATATACTAGGTTTTGACCTAGTCTTGTTTCATTTACAAATCACCCCCAGACTTGAATATTCCCACCACCATGTTTCACTGTGGGTTTGAAACACTGTTGTATCATTCTCTCTCCTGTTCGTCTCCTTATATACACCTTTCTGCTACTGCCACAGATCTGTAATTTGGATTCACCAAACTTTTTTAATCATCCACTGTGGAATTCTGGTACATTTTAGCCAACCTCAGGTGTTTCCCCTCCTGAGAAGTAGTTTAGAAATGTCAACTCATCCCTGAGGCCACTACAAGACAGCAGGACAGCCTTCTTTTGAGAGGACTTTTACTGATTGTAGTCTTGCGTTCCTGATTTAGCTGATTCTGTATCTGTGATAACATTGCTTTTCTATCTCTCAGAGAACTAAGCTTGATGCATTACTCTCCTGATGGGTCTGCCTGATTGTGCTTTGGATATAACTGATCCAGTTTCTGTAAAGCGTATAACAGTTACGTGCACTGCCCCTTGGAAAACATGAGTGTAGCCATGATTCGATTTGTTGAGGAAGCCCCTGTTTGCCTAAACCTTCTGACACTTTCACTCATTTTATTTTCTGAATCATCAAACTTTCTGATTATTTCCAGGTTCAGGTTCCAGGTCCTAATGTATCTAGCAGCAGATATTCCTCAGCTTTTGCAAGTAGTGCTGTGTGTTTATTTATCCTGGATAGGTTGATGTGAACTGCTCTTTCAGTTCAGAGTTTGACATTTTGAATTAAATATAATGAGACATAAATGTGGCATGAGCACTTTCTCCATGGTCTGGTGATGGAAATGAGCAAAAAATAATCAAAATGCTCTGATTGACTGATTCTGCAGCAAACCTCATATTTACACACACGTCCTCCATTGCGAAAAGATCCTCTCTCAGGCTGGAGTGTCCTTGAATCATTAGTTCAACCAGGCAACTTCTTCTGAGAAAAGAGAATTTATTGGTTAGACAGAGAGGAGGAGACAGCGGCCTTGAAAGCTTCTTGCAGTGTTATATTTGAGCTACGAGCCTGGAGGGTGGCCTGTGGAGTCCTCAGCAGCCCTGCAGACAGAAATCGAGGAGATTAGAGAAGGTGGAGGGGCGGAGGAAGAGAGCTGTAACAATGAATATGGGACATGATAGATTGTGGGGGGCTTACATCATGGTGCTTGGGTGATCTGTGAGTCAGATAGTGTCGAAGGTGATTTGCCATGCAGGATGTGAGCAGCACCTGGCTTCAGTCAGAGTCCGCAGAGATAATCCCTCACAACAGATAAATCCTGTGAATTCTCCAAACACTGAATTATGAAATTTCTCTGTAAGTAAGAGGTGGGGACCAACAGTGTTCAAACACTTTGTGATGTGCCAAGTGAATAATAGCCAAACTGTTCATCAATTCCTCTTAACAAGTTTCCACTATTTAATGAGCAATTAAATTGCATTAAACTATAAAAAATTAAAGTTTACTCATCTATGAGTGTGCATATATTTTTTTCACAACAGAAAAGGGCCAGAAAATTATGTTTTCAGCCACTTTTTAAGGAGCAAAATGGCAAAGCTGTTTTCTTTGAAAATGTCTGGGAAAAGGGGTTTCAAGATGGCTTCCGGAAGGTCATGTGACAAATGAAAGCATTGTTATTGGTTCCTTATGGTCTTCCCACTCTTTTAAAGTATTGCATCATTCAAAGGGATGCATTGTGGAGATGTGACAGGCCAAAAATGGGTTTGTTGCCTGAGGGCAACACGGTACCATAGAGGGTTAATTAAGGAAAATAAAAATTGATTAATCTCAATTGTACAGAATAACATTTGGTGTTCTCCTTAGCGCTGCACTAGACAGTTACTAGAATATTCCAGTCTTCTGATCATTTAAGAGTGGAGCTATGGCCAATCTCCTCTAATTGGATCACTCAGAGCATTCAGAGGAGCATTCAGAGGAAGTGGTGAATCGAAATGTCAGGGTGATACTCATCCGTCTCTTCACAGGAGGATTTAGTACAAGATGTTTTTCACATCAAATAAGCTTTATTGGAATGACACTGTTGTCACTGCAAGAACTAAATAAATAAAATAGAATGGCGATCTATTAAAATGCAGCCTAATGTAATAAATTATATAAGGTCCACAAGGTAACAGTTCAAACTCTATAACATGACCTCGTCTGAGAGCATTTGTGACTGGGTCACGTCAAATAGATTTTCATCAGCAGGGCTGGATTTTCAATGGTATGTTCACCAGCAGCAAAGAGTTTGACTGCGGGATCATTTGTGTTTATTCGCGTTATTTGTGCGAGCGTTTATTTGCCCTGAACAGCCACATTACTTTACTGCAATGGCACACGTGTTTGTGACACTCTGGTTCTCTCTCTTCGTAAAGTACATTCCCCCCCCAGCTCCAGTCAGCAGTCAACATTACAGAAACATAAACACCCGACAATGGAGGTTATCTCCGAAAGTCACTGCTGCAGTCAGGTTGTTAAATGGGCGTGAAGATAAATCCAGTTTTTAAACCCCAAAAGTTTAAAAGTAATCTCAGAGCTCTTCTCCCGTCGGTAAAAGTCTTCAGATTAGAGTGAAATCCCATGTGACTCTGGGTGTTTATTCCTCCAGCAGGACTGGCTCTGCACTTGACTCTCTCCTCCAGAGCTGGCTGGCTCTGAGTAGCTGATTTCATGTTTTGTTTGTTTTTGATAAAGACCCCTAATGACATCCCCAAGAGTCTCAGTTGTAATTTGTGTTTAGTGCTAATTGTGATGAGGGGGTGTACTTGGTCCACAACAGTGTTTGGATGGGTGGTGCATGTCAAGTGGCATTCACATGAATGCCAGCATCCAAGGTTTCCCAGCAGAACATCGCATTGTGATGGGATGATCAATGTTATTCACGTCACCTGTCAGTGGTTTTAATGTTGTGGCTGATCGGTGTATGTGTAAAGGCTGTGGTATCTGGAATAGAAAATAAAACAAAATTAACTGAATATGGTCTTAATCTCTTTCACCTCCTGTTGTTGTCCTTAGCATAAACCCCAGCCATGCTCCTTGCAGTTGTAATGTCCTCCCCAAACAGGATTTGTGAGTGTAGCAGCTCTAGCTACTGTGAACACACAAAATTGGGAACCTGTTATTCATGAATGATTAAAACCTGAATGTCACGGCAGTGGCACATCCTGGGTTTAGCATGAGCCTGGTGTGTAGTGCACGTGGGCAAGGGTCAGTGCTGTAAATAGTACCCTTAAGTCATACTTGAGTAAAAGTAAAGATATCACGTTAGAATATTACTTTGGTAAAAGTGAAAGTCACCCTCTGTTGCAGCATACAATCTGCAAAGTAACTTGTACCTACAGTTACAGTCTAAAGTAAATGTAGTGGAGTAAAAAGTACAATATTTGCCACCAAAATGGGTTTGAGTGGAAGTATAAAGTAGCCGAAAATGAAAATACCCAAGCAAAGAAAAAGTACTTTATACTTGTCAGCCTACGTCCGCTGTGATGACTGGGAATGCTTCTTGAATGTGATGGGGTGTGGGAGTTCAACATCAACCACCTGTCTGCTCCTGCTCAGCTTGGGCTCATCAGAGTGAAGTTATTACACAACAGAGGCTCTTTACTTTCTGACTGGTAGTCAAACTGAAGCTTCTTGTTAATTTTTTTAATCCACCACACAGCCTGACAGTGAGCTGAGAACAGCATTTTGTGGCTTTGTTTATGTGGTGTACTGAAAGCTTTTAGATGCTTTTCTGATGGTTTGCCAAGTTCAACCATCCGTTGAAGATGTTACACACACACACACACACACACACACACACACACACACACACACACACACACACACACACATACACACACACGCACACACACACACACACACACACACACACACACACACACACACACACACACACACACAGCCTGAGTGATGATGAACTCCTCTTACATGCATTCAGATGAATTATATAAAGTAGTTCCAAAGCCTCAGCCTCTTCTCCTGTGAGCCCATTAACCATGACAGTAATTCCTGCTCCTGCCAAGACGATGTGGTGGTGGTCCATGGTGTGTGTGTGCTTATGTATGCGTGTGTGGAGAGAAAGAGCAGTGGCAAAGTTGGCAAACGCATATTTGCTGAGTAGTTTATATTCAAACCACAGAAAACAACCCTGTTAATCTTTGACTGATCATCGAAATTACAGTTTGAGAATCAAGATGAGGGTGTCAGATTCATGTGGGGGGTGTTTGTAGCTTTTCTTCCCCCAATCCCATTCTTTGACTTACAACTCTGCAGAGGCTGAGATGAAACTCAACATACAGTACTGGCTGCATCACTATAAATCAGAGGGCTGAATTATGTATTGGAGAGAACTGTTGGAAACATTTATGACCACACCCCCGGTGCCTAAGCCCTGCAGACATTTCCGTACCAGGGTGAGGCGCAGGAGTGTCTTTTTAATTCACTGACTGCTGTGGCCGAAGGGTATATGAATTTGCTCCAACAACAGGAACGAGTAAAGAACAGAACAGTTGAGACGACGCTCACTGATTCATTGTATACAGTGTGTCATATGTCATGTTGTGTAACCTCTTCAGCTGATGGTGGTTAAATGAGGACAGGAGCTTGGAGACACAATAAATGACTCATCACCTTGTGACCCAATTTAACATGCCATTATAAACACTTTGATGAATGTACACTTAACAACCGGACTAAAACGTTTGCACTGCTCAAAATAAAAGTCCATCCAGTGAATCCTATTATGTGAGTGTTTATAACACTTTTGGATGGAACAAACATCAAATATATCAAATATATAATATTTTTTGGGGGGATTGTGGTGCTAAAGATATAAAAATCTGTCTGCACACCTGTATCTTTAGTACGTCACCATTAAGAAAAGGTTGTGTTCAATATATTTAAATAAAACTTCTGTGTATTTCATGTAAACTAGGCCACTTGACCTTACCCTTTCTCAATCTGGGCCAAACTGTAGGACAGAGAGACCAGATGGCTCGATGATCATCTTTAGGCTGTCCTGCTTTCTCAGCTATTCTCACTTTATATCCAACCACTCTCAACAAGACATAAATCATCTTACAATTTGTAGGATTGAGCATTTTGTTGCTATAACTTTGGAAGGGGCTTAGGGTGCCCCCACTGTAAATAATTTCAGAAGTCAAGAATGGCCATGCTTGCAATTATTTTTGTTATTGACATGATCTGAGCCCGTCCTCATCAGAAAAACAACCACATAGGTGAAAAATACAAGGAGCTTGTTAAGGTGCATGTAGACATTTTTTTGTTAGGTGGGCCTCTAGCAGCTGTTGTAATTATTACAGCTTCAAAGAAGGAAGTGAGGAGAAGTAGTACAAAGAGTGAAAATGGTCAGAGTAGGGAGGAGGTCAGGGATGGATGGTTGGGTTAAACAAGCACAGGACTTTCATGGTGGGCCATGGCATACACTCACTGCTCTGTGGGCTGGGTTAGGGAGCTTCAAAGCAAACCTTAAGAACTTTTTATGAACGTTTGCATTTGTTGTAGGAGGGTTTCAACCTGTTCTTATTCCTGGAACATTTTCTAAAATTATCCTTATTATTTCAGTTTAGTACTTCTGGCATTGATCTGTAGGAGTTTAAATACACAAATTATTTATTTATTTTTATGGCCTAAATTTTTAAATTAAAATGTAAGCCTGCAGATTACCTATGACTGAGTGGTAGCTGGAAAACAACAAGTTCAAATTTTATAACAATGTCATTGAAAATTGACACTTTCCATTTCTAAAATGCCGTTTTATGACTTCAAAATACCCCTGCCTGAGAGTAACATTGGCAAAAACTCATTATAGCTCTTTAGTTCCTCATTTACACTAACTTTGTGCATATAAAATGGTCAAAAAAAGTGCTTAAGTGGAAAAACAGTAGGGGTGTGCATCTCTCCCTTATAAGACAGTGGCGGTTCCTCATATGGGCAATATGGACAGCTGCCCAGGGCGGCATTTGTGGAGGGGCAGCATGAGCGCCCACAAAAAAAAAAAAAAAAAAGCGAGCGAAAAGTCGCCCACAGTAAATGGCTCTGCAGCAGCCGCCTCTGGGCTTATCTCATCACGGCAGATCGCCCCCGGTGCTGACCCGTACCGGCTGCCTTGAATTTGTTTGCATTCATTTCATCCAGTTTTTGTATTGCTCATTTACATGTCAAGTCAATTATGTCATGTTGCCGTGTGGGGAGTGGGCGGCTGGGCGCCCTCTGTTTTGTAAAGGTGCGTCTGCTTGCTGCTGAGAAAGTCTCATATACAGAGGTTGTGGAAGAAGGGGAAGGCGGCGGGGGGCACGGGATAGGTGAAGGTGAGGTTCGCCCAGGGCGTCATGCAAGCTAGAACCGCCACTGGACGTAGGTGCCTATCTAGATACATGGGCTATGATATGATTCAGGGGCGGCACTTTATATTATACGGAAAACATGGAAGAAATCTCCACCTCTCCTGCTATCTCCCTCAACACTGAGACCACTGAGATCAACAAGACCTCTGTCTCAGGGATCATTGACCAAACTGCTGTGGATCATGACAAGCTGTTGCAGTGTGATGACCCTTGTGGTTGAATGTGGTCATTCATACAAACATTGATGTGGAGGACAAATCATTGCTCTCCTACTCCTGGTGTTCCCGTACTGACTGATGTGTCAGAGATGATCACCCCAAGAGATCACAATGTCAGTGATGTGATCATGTGATTGACTGAGAACATTATAGTCAGTAATGCTCCTCCTCAGTTTGACCTAAGTTCCAGCTCTCTGGGACTAGTTGAGGAGGACCAGGATGCCACACCAGAGGAGACTGGAAATGATGGAGAAGACACTGTAAAGGATTTAGGACAAGCTGCCTCAGTCATAAGTCAAAGGAGGATAGAAGCAGGGATAGTAAATCTTCAAGAAGCACTTGAAGATGTCAGATCCCTCATCCTAGAAATTTCATTAGTTTTGAACTTCTTTTCTGGTTCCATTGGAATCCATGTATTTCCAACGGTCTGCATCTTTGTCCTTTTATTCATAAGTTGTGAAGTGATGAAGTTTTTCTGGACCAAACAAAAGTCCATCTGATTTTGACTTGAAGACGTCTCTCGATAATTATCTTGATGTTGAACTGTCGACGATTTTTTGTATTTTTGTACTGAGGTAGTTTCTTTTTGACATCCCCAAAAGAAGAAGAAGAAGACAAAAAAATCTCCAGCAGAGAATCAAATCCTGCCACCTCCTTTTTGGAAGCAGCTGCTTTGCTGCAGTCCTCGCAGCCTTTGCTGTGATGAATAAGGACCCAGATCAGGACCAGCTCCAGCCACTGGCCTGATGATTACATCCCCTGTCTGAAGAATTGCTCTCATGGCAGATATGCTAAGAAAATTTACTTCCAGTGTTGTGGCACCCGAATAGAGTGCTGCAGAAATGAGTCCCAGAATACAGATAATGATGGCAATATGTTCAAAAGCAGACAGGTCGCAAGTCCTCAGCAATAAAACAGGCTATAGATGCCGTGATTACCTTAGACCTTGCAGAGTTGTGGCTGGAAAAAAGTCTTTAATCTCTGTGTCTTTGTCTTGCGTGTTCTTGCTAGTGCTAGCTTTACTAGCATCCTCGTCGTCTGCACAGGTTTCACCATGCCGTCTAACCAGGTGAATGCTAAGATTTGTCATGCACCACTGTACTCAAACGCTACAAACGGCCTGTATTTTTTCCAACTTTCCATCCTTCTTGTAAAATCCAAATCTCTTCCAAACTACTAATTTAGATTTGACGGTGCATCTTAAATGTTACCGCCGTTGCCAGACATGTTGCTTTTGTTTTTACCTGGCAGACAGGGGGCAGGCAATGCTACCCTAACGTTACTATGACACATCTCATGAGAGTCTCTCACTGACTTTTGAACTTTTACAAGAGTTTGAAGATGCTGTGAGGAAAATAGCAGCATAGCAGCTTTACTCAACCAATTCATAACTTCAAAATCGGGCCAATCAACTGGTTCAGAGTACATTTAGATCAGTCCAGTGGTATCTTTAACATTAAAACCGATTTCTGATTCATAGCGGTGAATTGTTACATCCTTAATGAATAGACTTCCTGCCACTTGTGCATCATGTCTTATACGGCATGACAACACATGTGGAACCAATGCACTGTGCCACCATATTCCAAATCATTCACTATTTATTTTTCAGTGTAGTGATGGATTGGTATCAGTCTGTGCTTTCAAACATAGATAATGACATCCTGCACACTGTCACAGCCAATAACAAATTACACTCAGACTTCAGTTTAATATTGTAACAATTATAACTTGTCTGATAAGCTCTCATTTTCATTCTGTGTACATCTCCACCTCCATGACATTCCTGCAGGACACAAACACAAAGACACACTAATAATACACACACATACCCTGCCTCTCTCATTGTCTCGTCTCATCTGGTATCCATAGCTGAGGGTTGGGTTGTCCTATTTGATGTAGCAATAAGCCTGGAGCCTGCATCACTCTTACTGTATTGTCTATCTCACTTCACTTCTCATTACTGGTAACACTGACTCCTCTGCATCCTTTTGTCTCATCTTCCCTATTGTCTATCCCTCTCCTTCCTCTTAGCTTATTGTTTATTTCAAAGGGGGGCATTGTACAGTATATTTGTTGCACCAAATGTAGGGTTGTTGATGCCGGCCAGTATTCATTTGATGATTTATATAATGATCGTATGAAAGATAAATGAATGGACATGGATTTAATTTATCTTCAGTCGCCTGAGGGTTAGACAAGGGAAAAGGGAGAAGAAGGGGAATAGTCTAAAGTTGAAAATGATGAAAATGACAGAAATTAGTTACCTTCTGGCATCCCTCTTTTCTATGTCCCTGGGCTTCAGGATCACAAATGCGAGCGAAAACAAAAGGCTGCCTGTCATGCACATCATGGGAGAAAGTGCAGATTGTTTATTTCCACTATCCTTGCCATAGACTCGCATGCCACCTGTTGCAAAGCTGACTGTACACAACAGAGATGTCAACAGTTGTGGCAAAGGACATAAAAACTGAAAAATGAGTGGCAAAAAAAAAGAAATTAAATTAAAATTTCAAAGACGAAAACCAGGCTGTCTGTTGACTCATAAATCAAATTAAAGTGTGACTAAAACATTTCGTCAAAAGACAAGGTGTAAAGTGTCCAATCCATCCTAACTGATCTGATCACAAGGGGACAGCTCTAAATCCATCAGTTCACACCTGACATTAACACGTGTCTCATGCATTTAAAGTGACCACTCGTGATCAGATCTCACTTCCCCGCTCTATATGCAACTAATACATACATCACTGGGACAAATGGACACAATGTTTATAAAACAAACAAAGACAGAACTGAATGTATTACACTTGCAGAATTTACAAGAAGGCTCAAATAGTCAGGAATTTTTCTGCTAACTCAACAACTCAAAAAAATGCGATTTTTGATGGAGTCTGGGGACTTTTTCCATAGGTGACAAAGGAGTAGCCTATATTGGTTATCGCTAACTGTATATGTGAAATTTGACGTGTTTACTGTAAATGAAATGTTGCCTTCTTTCATAAATTGAGTGAAAATAGTGAAATTGGTGGAAACTGTGTTAGAACAGCTGCTAAATGTTGGCAGGTAAGACACACTCGAGACACTGGAGCAGACAACTTGGTACAGCGAAGCTGCGACAGACCGACACTTTTCACAAGGAAAATATGTTTGCGTTAATGTTTTGCATTTAATGTAGAATTTACAAGAAGGTACAAATGACCTCCAATTTACTGAAGCCGTGTCACGAAGTTTGTTTTAAATTTTTCTTCAATCAACAGCTCTCAAAGTTGCACAATTTTTTAAAGGAAGTCTGGGGATATTGTGATTACTGGTTTCAATGACAGTCAGTGTGTTCACAAACATCTGCTGCTAACATGCAGGTTAAGAGAGCCCAAACATGTCATTTGCATTAAAGTAAACCACATGGAAATCAGAGAGCATGTAATCCACTCGGCCTGTCGTTGTGACTTCTTCTTCTTGTAATTTCGTGAAGGGCGTCAGCTGAGTAGGTGGTCCTTCACTGTGGATCAGGACACATGTGCGTACACACTGCTACAAGAATGTGGTCACATGCAACCCACACCTCCTCTGAATGTGGAGAGTGATCTGTTCTCAACTGTGTCCTGTATGTGTCCCGGGGGGCAAATGTTACCCCTTTATGCTCAGCTCGCTGTACAGCTGATTGCTGTAATGTCAAAGGCTTGTTCAAACTCCAAGTCAAATTAAGTTTTTTTTTGTTTTGCATGTCCAGATAGTATCCAGAATGATTTTAGAAAGTCTGGATGGTAAAAAAAAACCACATGAAATGCAATTTTTGCAAATTAAATTCAAGCCACATTTACAGATGAGTTTCAGTTAATAGGAAAATACCCTGCTAAGATCAAAACAATATGAAACGGCATCCACCTCCTCACCTCTTGGCATAAAAGTGAATGAGAGCATTTCCTAAAACGTCTAACAATCCTTTAGACCATTTGTTTCTTTTGCATTTTTACTAAATTAACCTGTAGTTCTTTTTGCATGCTTTCCAAAAACTAGGTAAAAGACACATTTCTACCCCCAACTTATGTTACAGTTTTCCTTGAAAGCATCTTATCCAGTTCTGTGATCTCAGTTTACAGGACTTTCTACCAACTGAAGAAAGCCTGGCAATACACTAGAATACAATTACAGATCTTTTATAATATAATATTTGCTGATTTGTTTGACAATTCTTAAAATTACTGGGACAGTCACTCAGCTGAGCAGAGTAAAAGGCAGTTACCCCTCCAGTAACATTTTAGCAGTTCAGTTCAAATCAGCTCTCTGTTGTAAAGAAGAACGGTGTTTTTGTCTGCAGAAGAGCCTGAGCTGCTGTTACTGAGTCGGTCCAGGTGAAGCCTATCTACCTGATGTGCTCTTATCTCTTCAGCAGTCATTTGGTCCACAAAGCTGCTGTCGATGCCTGACTGCTTTCCTTAATGAGGCTGCTGATCCTCTTACACACAGCCTCCACTACACACACACACACACACACACACGCACACTACTCAGCTACCTGAGGTGGTGAATGAAGGGAATGACCAGGAGGGTGAGTAAAGCAAAGTCAAGACAATTTACTTAGATCTCAGGAACACAAAACTGGTTTGTAGTAGTAGTTTACAGAGTAAAACACTGACTGGATTAATGTACAAAATAAGTGAATGAATGAAAAAATGACGAGAAAGAATGAAACTATTTCTGTTAAGATGAGGACTTGTCCGACTGATTTTTTTTCTATCATATTAGCGACAACACCAACTAAACAAGATTTGAAAAGACACAACAAACCCCGTCGCTCGTGTTGAAAGCATGACATGAATGAGGAACAGCTGATTCATGAAGTTGAAAGGCTGAGTAAGGCTGGCTGGAGGAAGATCAGCAGGGAGATGAAAGTTCCTGGTGAGGAAACACATCCTCTCAACTTGACACTTTTTATCACAGTATAAAAAGTGTGTTTTTTCTGTTTTAAAAGGCCACACCGAAGAAAGATAGGCTATCTCAGCAAACTCATCCACCTTTTACATGAGTAATTAAGTGATTGAGTCAGCGCACAGCTAGTCTTACATAGCAATTTCTATCCCGAGAGCACTTCTTTGACTTCTTAAAACCAATCACAATCGTAGTCACGTTGCTAAATTCAGGATGCAACGATGGTGTGCACCTGAGGGCTGAAATGGCTAAATCGCTGCAAAAGAAAAGGTAATAGCTGCTATCTTATTTAGGTTTGTTCTGTTTGCAACCAGGTTAAAGTTTACTTGCCATTTTAAGCATGTAGCTTGCTAGCTAAGAGGTTATTGTTGTTTAATGCAGCGACGGGTGTTGCTGCCCAATGAGCAGCTGCCTGCAGATAGTGGAAGACTTAAACTTACACCATTAGTTTACATCTGGTAAGTGAGACTAGCGCACAGCTGACAGGTACATTGTTTGTTTTAATTGGCGTAACGTAATGAAAACATCTTTAGCAACTTTTCATTTGAGTTAACAGCGCCATCTTGGATTCCAATATCAAGTTCTTATGGCACATTCTGCTGATGCTGGTGCTAGGAGCCCCAACAGAACTTTCAGAAAATCACATCTTTCAAAAAATTAAAACCAGAAAGGGGGTAAGAACACCACCTGAAGCGGACCAGGTCAGATCCTAAAGTACACACTGTAAGTTAAATGTTTTTTAATAATTTTTCTGACGCATATGTTCAGCTGTGGATTCAGTTATTTGTAATAGGTGAACAATGGGGCAACATATTGTTAATATATTGTTACGGTGATATGAGACTATATATGGTCTCAGATTTCGGATTTCCTGGTTTTAAACGCTGCATTCCAGTACAGCGATGTCATTTTCTGAACTTACTACGTGTTCTAATACTTGTCTTTACCCACTTAGTCATTATATCACCATTATTGATAATCACTTCAAAAATCTCACTGTGTCAGTATTTTATAAAAGTATAAAAGTCAGAGTTCTCTGATTCTAGCTTCTTAAACATGAAAATCTTCTGGTTTCTTTACTTCTTTATGTCTCATTTACAAACCAAGAGGACTTGAGAGGTTTTGAGGACGTCATCTTGGACTGTGGGAAACACTGATCGACATGTATTGACCAATGTAATCTCATGTAATGAAAGGACTTGGTAAATGGACTTCTATAGTTCTTTTCCAGTCTACTGACCACTCGTGCGCTTTACAACACTTGTCACATTCACCCATTCACACACACATTCATACACTGATGGAAGAGGCTGACATGCAAGGTGCCAACTGCTCATCAGGAGCAAGTTAGAGCTCAGTATCTTGTTCAAAGATGCTCTACATGCAGCTGGGGGAGCTGGGGATTCAAACCGATTGCTGGACAACCCACTCTACCTCCTTGAGCTACAGCCGCCCAATGAATAATAATAATTAAAAAAAACAGGTTAATTGAATTAGTTGCAGCCCTAATCGAAATATTTATTGTGTGTCACAATATAGCTTAAAAATTTTTTTACAATATAATTATAATTATAATTATAAAGATTTTTGTGTTAGACACACTATTGTTGCCATCTTCATCAGTGGAAAGTAACTGAACAAAAACAATGGAGTTGTTGTACAAGTTTGTGTCAGGGCTGGCTACTAAAGTTGAAAAAAAAAAGCCATAGTTAGCAAATCGTCATAAGACTGGGCTCTTGTTGCATTCATATACAAAAATGGTAAAATACATCGCTCCCATTGTGTTGGCTCTACTTTGATTACACTTTCATTGCCACATTAATTTGTGATTTGAGTTTTGCACCTTGTGAGTCCTGCCTATCTCTCACCTCATGTAATCTCATCTTGTTGTACGCAAGAGATTTGCTCGGAAATGAAAAGAAGGACGCAGACTCTCCAGCCTCAATGTGTCCATCTGACTTTACTGCTACAAAAGCAAGATAGTTGATAGAAGGGAAGATTTAAAAAAAAAAAAACATGTCATGGAATGTATAGAAATGCAAATTCAACAAAGAGAATAAAGAGGACAGCAGTAGATACACCTCTTTGCATCACCAGAACACCCTCTCCTGACAGAGCTCGTCTGGACTTATTTCTTCCTCCACCTCATTGAGAGACGTCTGAGTGAATAATGTGTCCGTGGTAATGTGTGCAGCAGCCTCCAGCTATTGGCTGATGGAAATGCTTGTCAGAGAGATGAATGATACGGCGCTGACCTCGGGGGAGCTTCAGACATTAAACAGGCCTAAAGGATGACTGTGATTGGATGATAGGACGGGCATATGGGGATGGATGGAGAGACCGGATTGTGTGTTAACTACTTTCTTATTAGAAAGCAGAGCCGGTGAGTAGCAGTAATGAGCCAAGAGAGAAACGACAGAAAACATGTTATCTGTGTGATTCAGTAAAGTCACACTATAGATCTAGTATGTAACTGGATGTAACTGTCAATCCACTCCCCGAGTGCTTTCACTCTTATGCCCACTCATCACACATAACTGACCCTCACTGGTTTGAACAGCCTTTGGCAAAGGAGGCCGTGTGGTCAACAGCAATGTGGATGCCGACTGTACTGTGTATTTAGTATGTGTAGGTACGGTTCATGTATTCATCCTGAACTGTTCTGTACAGGAGTACAATATAATACTATACAATATGATATATGATACAATACACGATACAATGTGTACAATACTATACATTACAATACGACATGATGTGATATGATGCCATAGAACACATATACAATAGAATTTCACACTATATGAAACAATACCTTCGCTGAGACACAGTTATCGCATAGTGTCAAAGTCACGGCCCTTTTGTTCGACCTCATGGGACCTAATTTCGCAAAGGAAATGTACATTAATCATTGAGAAGAGACAAATACATTTCTGATCTTGTTTTAGTTGTGCCATGAATCACACATATGATGTTTGTGAATTAAAAAGATAATTTTTCAAGTCAGTAAAAGTCACAGTTTGTCGTAATAAAAGTAAACTCCATCCAGTTTTGTGTGAAACTGCTCAGTGAACTACATCATGTGTCATGATTCTGGTTTAGCATCTGTTTGTGTCATGTTTTGCTTTTCATTTCCTCCTATTGAGGGATTTCCCCTCCTGTTTCCTTGCTGTCCTCACCAGTCTGCTTTCCCTCCACACCTGCCCTGCATCTCCCTCTTTCGCCTTTCCCTCCTTCTTGTGTCTTCAGCTTTTCCAGCCCATCAGCCCCTTCACTGTTTCTACTGTTTTTCTGTTTATTTCCCTCACCTGTGCTGTTCCACCTCTCTCCACCTGCACCTCATCCCCTCTTTAGTTGTGTGTGTATATAGTCTGTGTGCTCCCTCTTGTCTTTGTCAGTCTGTCCTGTGTTTTACCTGAGCCCATCCCTGCGTCTTCCTGTTAGCCCATGTTCCGGGGTTTTTGTTCCTTGTGTTTTTACTAATTTGTACTTTGCTTTTGGTTGTACTTTGTTTAGCTTTTGTCTTGTGCCTTTTAATATTTACATGTCTTGGTTTTTGGATTTTACTTTGTGGGTTTTTGGCTTGTGATTAAAGCTAGTTTTTTGCCTGCCTCCTGAGATTGTTTCTGCATTTGAGTCCTCTCAACTTTATTTTTCACCTAAACCGTAACATCGTCTCGTTTAACACGTCACAACACCAATATTGCTGCCAACTCTGCACATTAATGCATCAGTAATCATAATCCAGTAATATTATAAACAAATCACCTGCACCAGAATGTTTGAATCTTGTTTTTTGGATATTCTGCCTTGCAGAGATAGAAGTTGTATTTCATTTGGATCCTTTCACTCTGAGTAATTTAGAAGTGTTGATATTTTAATAAATAAGCGTCTGCTGGAAGCCCATCCATATACATCTGGTATGCTTAAACACAATAGTACTTACATGAACAAATATCCCTTTTTTGTGTGTAAATCATGTTATATGCATTGCACACAAAATATGTGATATAACAACTGTGTGCAGTAGCAGAGGGACAAAGCGCTCAGCTCTGTCATCAAAAGGCAGCACAGGGATTATATTTTGTGGAGGGGAAAAGCCTGTGTGTTCTGTCCCATCCTCCTCCGTATGAAATAATGATGCTGATCCAGCTGCACTGTCACACATTGTAACAGCTTAGCTTCCGGAATGGTAAAACACTTAGCATGACGTTAGTGTCCTGATACACATGTATTTAATACACTAGGCTCTGTCTAACATCAGGTCATATTTGTCTGATGCAAATATCAGTTACTCCAGCAGAGGAAATATGACCAAGCAGACTGGAGACTAAAGACTGGCCTTTTTCCAAAGAAACAAGTACGCCCACTGATATACCCAAAATCATCCTCTTGATTTAACTGGTTAGTTGGCAATCTCTACGCACACAAATGTTCTGAGTTATCTTGAGATTTAAAAAACTGCGCAAAGATAAAAACCTCACAGATGGTAAATGCTAAAACTAAATTTAAAATTATTTGAAACCCCCATGCAGTGAAGCAAGCAGTAAACACATTACATTTGTTGTGTGTGTCAACATAAAGAATTTAAATCAAATATAACTTTGGTCTCCTCCAGGAATAAAAGCCCACTCTAAGTCGTAAATGTTTAGATTATATCAAGGCTTAAAGATATGCATAATTAAGCACATGGCTGGTTTGATTGACAGATGTCTGTGTTTTGGATTAACATGTTACCCTATTAGCATTAACCGGCAGACAGCTGCTGGAGCTGGCAAAACCTGGTGGAGACAGCTGTGGGCAGAGCCCGGATCTTCTGGAGGACTAAACAACTGAAGACAACGACAGCATGTGGTTTGTTTTTGAAACTTTTGGCATTTAAAGTGGATTAATCTTCATTCTTGCTTCTCTGATTTGCTGTACCTCTGTCTTATTTGACTCCTCAATGGAAGGAAAAGCTGGATTAGCTGAACGTAAATGCATTGGTCCACTGCCAAGATGGTGACGGCCAGAGAAACCCACTTTGTTCTTGGCTATTGGTTGTGGCTGTGACTTTGCTGTTCATCAAATTTGAGCTCCACGCAAAACCATGATGAGAATGTGCTTCACCACCGGATGCAAACGTTTAATTTGTCCCTTCACTTCACTCACACTGGCTCTTCAGAATATACCTATAGGTGAAATCATGGTAGCTCTGTCCACTATTTTCTACAGTCAATAATCCATTGTTTGTTTTGGTGCTTGATTATAGCAGCTTTACCTTTTTGTTCCAGGCTCAAAGACCTGCCTGATACCGCGATTTAAGCTTTTTTCCCCACAAAATTTGGCTGAATTCTTCTCTTATTTTGAAATGGAGAGACACTAAGGGCTGAGCTAAAATAGCTCCACTATGGGCTGGCATTTACAACTTGTACACGTCATCAGATGACACAGTTTAATGTAAACCATTAAGCCTCAACACTGAAAAGGGCAGATTTTTTTTCTCTTCCTCTTGACTGATGTAAGGGTGGATTCATTTAATGTTGCATCAATGCCCTTTACTGGGGAGAAAGGCCATTGTTGTGGGCAGAAATGTCACACCACAGGAAGGGGCGTAGCCAACACATGTGGAGAATGCTGTCACCATGGGAATGGCTGTTCTTATCAGAAGCAGAGACATTATCATTACTGACACATAGTCATAGAGGTTGAAACATCAATGCATCAATAGAAGTGTCATCTTGATGTATAGAAAAGTCGTCACCACTGGATTGAAAGAATAGACTGTACAACTCCATCACAGCTCCTACAGTATGTTCTGCTCTATCATCACAGTTTTTATTACCTCCACCAAGGTCGGTATGTTTTCACATGTCTTTGGTTGGTCGGTTTGTCAGCAGGATCGCACCAAAACTTCTGAATGGATTTCCATGAAGTTTGGATGGAGGGTGGGTTTTGGCCCAGGATAGACCCCATTAACTTTTGCTGTGGATCCGTAAAAAGGGATGGATCCAGGAATTTCTTTCTAAATTTATTAAACATTACAAGAAAAGGTGTTTTTTTTCCTGTGTTTTTTTCAAATCAGAGCACTTTACTTGCTAGGCTTGCTACCAATGTATATTAACAACGACCTCCTGTGTGTATTTGCTGACCAAATTAAGGTTTGTTTAGTTTACTTTTTTTGTCCATCTGAGAGAAGGAGATCATCCATGAAGGATTAACAGGGCAATCTGCCCTTGCTCCATCGACTGACAATCACACATGCTCTGCAGAGAAACAGAGAGATGTTCTTTGGTATTACTTGAAAATGCATTAATACAATGATTCTGATGCAACCCCTCCTAATTAATGCAGTTCTACTATAGTTGTTGTTTAGTATAAGCTTGTAAGTGCACCTGTGTGTTGTGATGCTATTCGGTATCATGTTGGTCTTATAGTTTTCGAAAGGCTGCATAATTAATGACACGCTTTCTCCACACGTGCTACACCTGCTGTTGTGAAAACAAATCAAGGCGTTAGGTGTGTTTTGTGGGTGACATTATAAGACATACTGCTGATCAAGGATGTCAACAGATCAGATGCACACTGGGACAGAGAAACAGAATGGTGAGGCAAGCCAGTAAAGTAACACTATGTAGGCAAACTTTTGAAGCGATTTTGAAAAAGGATAGCTGATGTTTGGGTTTCAGATGATCAAATGCCAACGCTTTGAGTTAGTGGCTCAGGTTTGATAAAACCAATCCCAGGTTTCTCCAACACGGGAACTTTCTTCCACTTGTGCATCATTATTGACTTCTTGGCCTAAGTTTTTATTTGTCTTTATTTATATCTTCATCTTGATGAGTGATGATTCAACCAGGACAGTTTTACGTCCACCCAAGCCTGGAAAGCCACTTGCTATTGTTCATGAACCTTCCGCCGTCCATGGTTCCCAAACACCAGAGGCCTCAAAATAACTCTCCGCACTTGACAAATCAATTGGAGTGTGAGAACACCACCAACACAGATAGGAATCGTACTGCTGTGGGTAGAAATGCTGAAACTGTGTGTAAAAATGTCAAAGCTGCAGCTAGAAAGACTGTTATCACTGAATCCGTCAAGTGTCTCTCAGACAGAGTACGAAGCAGCGTTGCCGCTGCAGCTTACAATTCGTGTAAGTCTTGAATATAAAGCAACATCACCTTCCACGTCACTTTTTCCACATGGCATAGCAGACTGCAAAAAATAGGGCTAACTGTGGTCACACAAGTAAAACACACAGAGACGTTCTAAAAAAGCTGTCTTTCCACAGAGAGTACTGGAATATTTCTGTTACAGCAGCATTGATGGTATAAGTGAATGTTTTGAGTCCCTGGTAAAAAAAAAAAGAAGAAAAAAAAAGACTGTAAATCCAGTAAAAAAAAGTAAGATGAAAAAACAGTTGACAAATAGGAAAACATTTTGTTTGGTGACGCAGGTTTGGTCTCACACACACACACACACACACACTCTAAAAGGTTCCTCTGTCTAAATGTGATTCTTGTTATTTTATCCATTTACTCCAGTCTGCCCAGCCTTGTGTCAACAGAGGGCAAACATCTGTCAGTGTTTGGTCAGCAGGAACAGGATTTTGAGTTATAAGCTAAACTCAGTGTTTTAGAGTACAATAACTCATAGCAGGACACGTAACACAACATATTTCCTTCACAATTACACAGCAGAGGGGGGTGTGGTGTTTAATGTGTGTTTAACATGAGAAACATCTGTGACACAGTAGGACACTGTGGAAGAAAGTTAAAAAGTGAAACTGTCCACCCAGTGTGAATTAACTGATGCACGCACACACACACACACGCACGCACCCACACACACACTAAAACCCACACCCCCATCTACGCTCCCTTTCAATCCACCCTGTCATTTAAAGCAGCGATGGTGAACTCCGTCCAGGTTTTGCTTGGAACGGCTTTTAAAAAATATTTATATCTTCAAACTCCACAGCGCCTTGTCATTAGAAGGCCTCATATAGCAAGAGGGCTAGTTCCACCCAGCACAGCCCCATTCCCACACCCCTTTCTCTCCACAGTGAGGCCGACACCTTTGTGGTTTTGTCCAAACAGTGCTACTGGGTCTCATGGTCAGAGTTATATTTAACAAGTGTATCCAAACACACCTTGTTCTGTTTTTTTTTTATTCATTTGCTTATGATTTATTTGCAGCCACAACGTACAGTAGCAAACATCTGGCAATCATAAATCTACAGCGACAAATGTAGTGTGTTAAATCAGCAGCCACAATCATCATTTAGTTCCCACTGAAACCCACTAAACCTCCTAACATACGCTTTCCCACATTGGATTCCCTTTAAGTCGCTTTAAGGATATACTATGTAGGAATTCTGCAATAAAATGTTTAAAATGACTGGACCTTTGTTGTACATTTTGTATGTGCCAACAAACATGTTTCTGGCAAAGTTTAATCAAGTTAATGGTGCATTTCATTTGGTCACCTGGTTGCTTCTTTCAGGATAGGAAAGTTGCAAAGCAAGACTATACTTAATTTGAATGAATTAAAACATTACATCATCTGTGAACATCAGATTTTCATCAGCAGTGATGGTTGTTTAGTGGTGTATTCACCACCAGTGACACGAGTTTAACCACAGTATCATTTGTGTTTATTCATGTTACTCATGCAGTGTTTATCCAGCCAGATTATTTTACTGTGCTGTACATAAACAGACAAAAGTGGAGGTCACCTCTGCAGATCACTGCTGAAGTCAGAGTGATAAACAGGAGTGAATATGAATCCACTTTTTAATCCCAAAAGTAATCTGTGAGCGCTCCTCCTGTCAGTGAATGGCTTCGTATCAGAGCAGATTCTGATTTGACTCCAGGGGCCAAATGTATAAACCAATGGTACACACGAAAAATTTACTTACGCCACTTTCCATGCAGGTTTCCAAATGTATGAAAATTTATGAGCGGTGAGACTGTGCGTACTGGTACGTATCTTTTACACCTCTACTTTCCACGCTGGATTCTGAATGTATAAAACTCCACAGAGGGTGAGGATGTGCGTACTGGTACACATCTTTCACACTATGAGTATCATGCACGCAGTCTTTTAAGTCTGATTATTGTGATGTTGCAAGTTGATGTGAAAAGTGTGAATTAGGGAAATTTTATTTAAAGCTGTTTTTTTCCTTCACTCTGACTGCACAGTGATGCACGAGTTGTTACCCCTGTTTTTACTGTCTTCTGTAAATATGTTTGTCATTGTGCATTTTGATAATTATAATGATAATGATCCTTACGTAAATAAACAAATAAATGCATGATCTTTATATATATAAATAAAGATTTTCCTGTATAACTGGGGAGTTAGAATCCTTCAGGTGGAACCGGCACTATATAAGTGCATAACGGCCGTGTCACATGATAAAATAGCTGCTTTGGTGTTGCGAAAGGGAATTGCCAATGTGCAATTTAGGCTAGAGTGAGTTTTCAAGGACCGTACTGATGTTCTGGCCCATGATGATGACCTCTCATCAACTGGAGAGAGTGCGGGGATCCCCTCTCCTCTTGCAGTAGCTCTCTCACTCTCTCTGTCTGCAGAGATGCGTCTCTCGGCCTCTCTCTTGAAATCAAGCCACTTTTGACTCCTCCATAGTCTGTGGCTCTGAACTTGCAGCGTTCACCACTTATGTCACTTTCTACCGTTTAGCCTGCTTCATTTCGTTGCTGAAGGCAGAACTGATGCCCCCAAATAATCTTCCTTTTCACCTGTAAGTTTGATCAATTATTACTTCAAGTTAACAGTCCGCAAAATTAAGCTTCCTGTTCTTCAACTGCTTCTCTGCTTCTAACATTTCTCCTCAACACTAAACTAAATTCTGGCCCTTTATATGCAAACCAGGTCATTTGGGGCGTCTTTAGAGACATTTATAGTGAATTGTGGGGATGGTCAGACAGCTCGTGCTCGTGCTCGTGCTCGTGCTCGTGCTCGTGCGTAAAATTTCAGGATGATTGAGATGTATGAGGAAAAGACACGTGGGAACAGACGAACGTGGGGTTTTATACATCTGAGGAAAAGACTGCGTATGCATGTTTCCCGTTTTGTGTGTACACAGATTTCTACACCTGAATATACACAGACATTTATACATTTGGCCCCTGGTGTTTATTCTTCCAGAAGGTCTGTCTCTGCACCCGCATATGTGCAGCCACAACGTTGACTCTGAGCAGCTGATCAGCAGCCAGTGAAATAAAGCAGAGACTAAAGGAAAATTGCAAAAAATATAATTTCTTTATTTTGTATACTGTGTAACCCATCCGTGTATGTTAATAACAGGCTAGTTTCGAAACATAGGCAAGGATATTGAATATGGATACTGATTATTTGGGTACAAGCACATTAAATATGTTGATGAAGGTTCTCATCTGTATCATAGGCAACTGGACTTGTTTCAGTTTCTTGAAGACATTTCACCTCCCATCCAAGAGGCTTCTTCAGTTCTAACTCACTGGAGGGGAGTTGCAGGCTTTTAAACCCTGTATGGGAGTGTCCTTACAGAGTCATTAAAAGGACATGTGTGACACTCCCACCCCGAGTTTAAAAGCCTTGCAAACTCCCCTCCAGTTACAGACGGGTTGATATTATATAGATTGGGTGATGTCAGAGAAACATTATAAAACATATGGATCCATGTTTGACATCTATTCATACTAAAGTTTGAAAAAGAAACCCGGGCAAAACAGGAGTGTTGGCAGGTCTGGAGGTCTTGATGTCATGTCTGGGCAAGTCAATTTTAAAATGAAACACACTTTTTAGTATTTGGATTCATGAGCAGCCATGTATTCATGTATTGGTCTCCTTTCATAGTTTACTATATTTCAAGCATGTCAAAGAAAAGCCCCATAGATTTTTTCTGTAAGAAGTAGAAACACAAAGTTTGCTGTGGAAACTGTCGAGGCAGGTGGCTACATGTGACAATATAAAAAAATCTGATTTCACCTTTTTATCTTGCCTTAATTAGTAGACAGTGTTGAAATTAAGTTTAGCATTAATTTTTAATACTAAATATCAGATGTGCACTGGATTAAGTATCATTTTATCATTTAAAAACATTGGTGGAAGTACAGGTTCCTTTTGTCACATCTTCCAAAAACTGCACTTAATGACCAGATAGACTGAAGTCAGAATGAATTATAAAGTAGATTTTCCAGTAAATCTCATCAAGAAATTACGAGAAAGCTTGCATGAGTTCCCATGTATTACTTAAGGGTTTATGTGTTTATGTCATCTAATCCTTTTTGAGGTGTCTCAATAAATTCCCTCCCTCTGTGTGTGCATGTGTGTGTGTGTGTGTGTGTGTGTGTGTGTGTGTGTGTGTGTGTGTATGAAAAGGAGAGGCAAACAAATAATGTTGAGTTAGGGTGAAAAACTGAGATTTAAAAAATGTTCGAAGATCTGCAAAATGTCAACACTGTACCGAGAAAAAGCGTCAGGTTATCATTTTTCTTCTTGAATATATATTGTAAATATTGAGCTCAGACTATGTGTGTATCAAACATGATGAAGATGTGAAAATCCTAACCGATCATTTTACAGCCGTTTGTATGGAAAAGCAAAAATCCAGTGACCCCTTGTGACTAACGACTGGAAAAGTATGTTAAGAAAAACTTCCGATGGACGTGCTTTGCTTAGCTAGTATTTTAAGTGCTCTTAATTCAATTATAAAATTCAGCTGTGGACGGTGATGGCTTAATTTAGCTGATTTCCAAAAATGTAATTGAAAAAACATTTAAATGCCAAATGAATCATGAGATTCATTGACCATTTATGGGCGTATATGTCATTCATATCAGTGCAGTCTCACTAATTTACTAAATCACCATTAGTGTAAATATATAACTGAAAAAATATGGAAGCATTGTGGGTAAGGAGGGGCTACGGGAGGGCAGGGATGGGTTAAGGTGAAGTGGGGGGTAGACGGAGGCTGGGAGGAGTCGCAGTAGCCAAGGAAGGAGGGTGGAGGTAAAATTGGTGTGTAATTACTTTCTAACTCTCTTAAATTAGAGAGGAAGACAGGAGGGCCAACCTCCTGCTGGTGCCTGGTGTCTGCACCAGCCTCTCTCCTCTCCTCTCCTCTCCTCTCCTCTCCTCTCCTCTCCTCTCCTCTCCTCTCCTCTCCTCTCCTCTCCTCATTATGCTCCAACTGGCTCTGTGCCAAACTGATGAAAGGATTTGACATCTGCATCTCAAAGAATACAAGGTGTCTTTACAAACAGGATAAAATGGACGTTGATTTTAATGCGTCTTACTAACAGCGGGGAGAATGTTCTCGGTGATGCAACAGCAAGGATGTGAAATGTCCTCACAGATTAAGGGTTTCACAACATTTTTTTTTTTTTCCGAACAAATACGCAAGCTTTATCAAGAAAATATTAGGACATACCGTCTGAGTCCCATTTGTCCATTTCCTTTTCATGCCACAGGACATTAGCCTAGAGCAGCCTTAAATCCAAGATGGATTAGTATGACTGTTATTCTGGGTCTCTTCCTCTCTGAACTAAAACCAAAGCAGTTGTGGCCCAAAAGCTGAAAGACACTAAAAGGTTCTGTAGAGCTGAGAGGAACAGCAAAATCAAGTGATAATTCTCTGTGGTTTGTCACTATTACTCCTTTTAAAGTTATTTAAAACACTGTTAATATATAAAAAAAGACACTGACCAGTGAAGCTTTAAAGCTGTGATGCTTCCATCCCTGGCAGTTAGCTGGGTAATATACAAAAGGAGAGTAGGCAGGAAATGGAGAAAGCTTTTGTCAGATTCAGAATGAGAGGCTTTGTTGTTTCCTGGAAGCACTACAGACCAGTGTCTGCACGTACCTACATACTGTACACAGATAAAGCACTGACCTTGGGTGATTCAGTGTTTTAGTACAACAAATAATAGCAATACTCCCCCTCATTCGTCATCTTCTACTCTCTTCACACCCCCTCACATGGCCTTCTTTTTTATATTACATTAATACAAGGATTTTATTCGATTTTATTTATTCAGAGGAATTATGCTTTGAGCAATGCCCTCTTTTTTCACGACCACTCTGATGACATTTACAGTTACACATTCTCACCTGGAAGCAGCTCAGTACAACCACACTCTGATCTGCCTGCCAATGAGCAGCTCCATTGAAGTGGCTGGGGTTAAGGGCCTTGCTCAAGGGCACCTTAGTGATGGTAATGAGGGAGGGACAAGTGCTGCCTTTCATTGTCCCCCTAGGACTGCACTGCTCTGGACAGAGATCTCGGATGTTGTTCCTGGAATATCTGCTGGAGCTAATCTCCCAGTTTCGGGGTCATAGCCCCAAGTGCTCCTATCACCACGGGGACCAGTGTTACCTTCACTCTCCACATCTTCTCCAGCTCTTCTTTCAGCCCTTGGTATTTCTTGAGCTTTTCGTGTTCCTTCTTCCGGATGTTGCTGTTGCTTGGGATTGTTACATCTATCACCACAACTATGTCATATATATATATATATATATATATATATATATATATATATATATATATATATATATATATATATATATATATATATAAGAGTTAGTTATATATATATATGATACCACATATGATACCACATATATATATATATACCACCTCTTTGCAACGTGCGCCACACTTTGCACCCAGATTATCCACCGTTTAACTAGCAAAATGGACTTGGACACGCCTTAAATGCACTAGCCGTTCAGACTGTCCAAATAGGGCCAAAGAGTTGAAATTATGAGATAAAAACTGAAATTATGAGATAAAAAGTTGAAGTTATGACATAAAGTCTACCTTGTTTGAAGGTGTCTAATGAGCTGCTTGTCCTGATCCCTGCGGTACTATCAAATAATCATTGCTAACAAAGTGGCTCCGCTAATTCAGTTACAATCACGTTTCATTTCCTGTAACTTCTTCACAATAAAAGCCCCCATTTAGTCATTTACACACCTTTCTTATGAAACAGCATTACGGGAAATGTGTTTTCACCAGCAGTAACTAAACATGACTCCTGAAAAAGATGAAAGTGAACACGATGAAACAGTAAAACACAGCAGATGTTTGAAAGAACAAACAGGATGAGAGAAACAAAAGAGATTTAGTTAGAAGCTACAGAAGTACTGAGAGCTGAACACACTAACTTTTAAAAATGTCTTCTTCTCAGGTTTCCTGCACATGAGTTGAGTATCTATTTGTCGGGTGCTTGTTCTGGGTTGGAAGCAAAAAAATAATCTGGTTTTACGAATCGCTACCGAAAGTCATAGCATGTTTATCATGTTCGTTCAGTTACACACTGAAATTTTATGGAAGAAGAACAATAAATAGAAAAACTAGAAAATTAAGTAGTTTCCGGCTTGAATAATGACTCAGCAGATAATTAAATATACTATAAATTGTTGGCAAAGTGGTAAGAAAAAAACAATACAAAATAGTGTGTGTGTGTGTGAGTGTGTGTCTTTCCTTGTTCATGTGTGTGGATAAGCTACAGATGAAGCCCTTTTAAAACTGAATGCATATATTCTTTGTACTTTGTACACCAGACACACTAAATAAAAGGAAGAAGTTTAATAAATCCCAAAAGAATGATTGTGTGAACACTGAATCAGAATTTACACTAAATAGTAATATATTTCATATGAATGAGTTTTTAGTTGTTTTTTTCAAGGACACCATTTAGTCTTGCTAGAAATGCTTTCGCTTTAGCTCCCATAGGCTGAGGAGGTAAAGGAGTCTTATACTGAATGCTGTATGTATAGCATTGAGACAGTATGTGAAAAATCATGTTAACTGGTAAGAAGAATGATAAATGACAGGATATTTGATCAATGGAGTAAATACATCTGTGTTTTAGCACATGTTCCACTGGTCTACACACACACACACACACACACACACACACACACACACACACACACATTGCATCCTCCATTCATTTATGTTAATCCATGTAGTGCGACTATAATCTTATTAAGCCTTGCTACTATCCTGTACCTATCTACCTTTCAGCTGTATATAACATCATAATAAAATATGCCATATGCCACAGTTTACTGGAGTTATTTTTCACCTTCTTTATTGGCTAGTGACATACTGTATATATATATATATATATATATATATATATATATATATATATATATATATATATATATATATATACATACATACATATATATATGGAACATGAGGCCTTACTACGATCATCAGACAGTATGGGTAATGCAGACAGTATTTGCAGATTACAGATTACAAGTAGAGCCATGGCACTAATACTGATGGAGGAGGGGATGATGGAGGGGTGTTCTTGAGTGGATAAATCTCCTGAGACATCATGTTTACATGCTAAAATCTAATAGGTTGACCCACTGACTCATGCTAGTCTATGGAAAACTCTGCACAACATTTTAGTCTGTGTACAGAAGAATATATTCTTCCGACAGCTACTCAATGGCAGGTACCTTTCCTGTAAAATGGACTGAAAACATTATGCAACATCCAACAGAAGGCCATGTTCAATCATCAGCAATGTGTTAAAAATTTCACAGTGTCTTTGATAAAAATACATGTTATAATCAATGTTGAATGTGTGCAGAACAATAATAGGTTTTGAGACATTTAGATTGACGAAACTAAAGCTTCATTTAATGACCTGTAGACACACAACAATTATAGGAATGTAAGTTTATCTTCAGCGTAAAAATTCAGTCCGTTGGTTCACAACTAGGTCTACACTGAAATATCTCAACAACTTTTAGATGGTCTGCTGTTATATTTTGTACATTCTCTACACTGTTCCAAAAAGGATAAATCCCACCAACTCATGTTGTGAGTACATGTCATCTTGTGTATTCTGGTGCCTTTTAAAAGGTGGTAGGCCTACATTTTGCAATTTCATCCAGAGGAAGTGCCCCTGACCATATATTTGAAGATATTAAAAAGCTACGCATGTAAATTGAGAGTAATTTATAATAGCATTGTGGCACAAGCTAATGATACTTTCCTTAAAAGAAAATATGTATTTGGTAACATTTCAAATAGAAAATCACTTACAATTCAATACATAGAACCTAATTATCTCATGATGTATCTAAATTACTGTGACACAATTAACTCCCAACAATGACTCTGCTGTTTTCTATTTCATAAATTGCACTACCTCGCACCATTATCAAGTGCCCAGTTGTATAATCTAATGTAATGGTAGCAGTGCAGTAAAGGTGAATTCGGACCAAACATGAAGAATATATTTGCCTTGCATTACACGCTCAAATTTGATCGCGTGATTATGAGTTTTTATTTCGCTTAACTTGCATGGCACCCAGCTTGGTGAATTTCACTGTCTGGAGCTGCATCTGGATGACTGCAGCTTCCAGCACTAGGCTACCTGAGGCCTACCCAGTTCTAAGCCTGTCCGTCTGTCTCTAATAGGTCTGTTAAAATCAATTAAATAGTAACTGTGACCAGCAAGGACACGTAGACTGAATCAATCTGTTTTACCACATCGGTATGAACCCAAACAAAGAGATTTCGCTGTGACCTCACTGCAATAAATGGATCAAAAGGATGCCGAAATAACAACATGATGATGCAGCCTAGTAAAAAGCCTGAATGAATGCTTTGTCAGATCTGTCGGCTAGACAACAAGCAAACAACTTTTAAAATGCCTGAATGGTTTTCGGCTCGATCAGGGTTATACTGTGCTGAGACGTATTTCCACGACTTACCAGGTAGTCTGGATTCCTCGCTCACTTTCCTTCACACCAGCTCCTTTTCTGTCCTGTCTCAGTATGAGTAAATGTGTTATCATACAGCTCTGGGTGTCTGCAAACAGCTATGATTACTGATTATTATCCTCTCCTCCATTGTTGTTCATTAATGAACAGACATCATTGATGGTAACGTCATGCTACAGTGTGAATGTAAATGCTGAAAGGCTTTCGCGACACAGCATCAGGTGAAATCCTCGCTTCAGTTCAAATTTTCAACTCACTGAAATCACCCGAAAATTTGCGTCATTAGCACCGCTCAGAGAAAATCCCCAAAAACGTGAATTTGCATCTATAAGTGTTTTTTTTTTACTTTGTATGTAATCTAGATGCACAAATGATTCACCTCACATTTTGCCTGAATGCACCATAACAGTTAAAAGAGTTAAAGATGATATTAAAAGATAAAGGCTTTCTGTAGAGCTCCTCCCGGCCTTTATACCCGTCATTCCATCTTGTTTACTTCACTTGTTCTGTTTTTACCTCTTTGTTTAATCCCTTTCTTTCTCTCCATCTGTTTTAGTCTCATTTGGCTTCTTCCTTTCCTCTTTCCCGTCATGTTTCCCTTCTTCAACCTAGTTTACTCTCCTGTTCAAGACTTTTTGTAGTAACAGCGTCTGACCCACCTTAACTCAGCTGTCTGGCATCGGCACTTCAATGGCTAGCTAACGTTTGAAACTAATAATTTTAAAAAGTGAGTGTCCCACCCTTGTATAATGGCTGTGACACCCATGGGTTGGACTGACAACTGGAACAGATTTACTATGCATGCTTTGCAGCTAACAGTCTATTTTTATTTCTGTTTTGAATTTTTCAAAACATTTCAACTCCACTGACAAACTTCTCCAAGAGGAGAGGAGGCTGAAAGATTCAAAACTCAACATCCGTCAGTCCTGCCAGACTGCTGCCCGACATGTCCACTAACCCAGTCTGTCTGTGATGATTTAGTCCAAAACAAACCAAAGCAATGAGAGACTTTAAAAAACATGGAGTTCATCCCTGTGAGACGTGGCAAGATTACCAATCTGTGAACATACTTTACATTTACATTAGAGTAATATTTACACTCTATACTCTACACTGAATCAGTGTATGGACAGGGCACTCTCCTCTGTTGCAGCTTGTAATGTAAGCTGATAAGCCTGGCTTATTTTTACATGAAAACCCAAGCCTGTAGTAGCTTGAAGGAAGATGGGCAGCTCATTGCTGGATCCGCTGATGTTAGTCATTACTGGTAATCATCTGTACTTGATACTGGCAGCGAGTGATAATGTCTGTGTGTATCAGATGGACTCTTTAATGATATCATTACATATTTATGGGTAATGACAGCGTGATGAAGTGTAAAGGTGAAGCTGTATCATCCTGGTGTGATCATGCCTTGGAGACAAAACAGGATGGACTTCCTGGCATTAAGTATGAGGATGTTCTGTAAGTGGTCAGTGAAGCATCAGCCCGTGGCCTTTAGTGAGCAGGCCTTTTAACCCGTTAAGAGAAGTCTTGAGAAGAACTTGAAACTCAATACTTTGGATTTTAGTCTCAGTTCCAACAACAGCTACTCTCTCCATCTTATCTCCTGGGCATGAATCTACTGGGCCTTTCTGTGTGGAGTCTGTCTCTCTATTTGTAGCCATCACTTGGCTAAAAAGTGAGAAGAAGATGCAGCTTCCTTCTTCTATCAATAGGGACTTGTGCTTCACACTGCACATGCGTGATTCTACCTCGCAACTTCCTGACGTTGTAACACAACGGTCTACTAATGTAGAACGCCTGGTTGGCCATACCCAGGAGTATGTTGAAAAGTGAAAGAAGGTAGTTGGAGAAGTAGCCGTTGTAAGAGTTAAATGTTGTTTTCCACTACCAGGGTTAGAACATAGAACATGACTTTACTGACTTTTTTGTGGCTTATTCCAGTCATTTTGGTCATAGATGGCCCTCTCACATTCCTGGGTGTCCTGTCACGGCAAAATACATATGATTGTACTTCATGTCCACATTGTGCACCTGTGCTCGTGCATGAGCAACCATACTGTGCTGGAGCACACCTCTTCCAACTGTGCCAGGGCCAATAAAGTGTGCCATGAGCACAGTACGGAGCGCTCACACTAACCACACAAACTGGATTTTGGGGGTCAAACGTGCTTGGGCATGATATGGATTGCCTAGTGTGAGTGTGCCCTAATTCTTCAAATCAGTCTACAGCCACGCTAGCAGTGGTGCTAATGCAAACATCAGCATGTTAGCATGCTCACAATGATGATGCCAACATGCTGATATTAAGTAGGAATAATCTTTCCCATTGCCTCATCTTACTGAACAGTTGGTAATTAGCACTAAACACAAGGTACAGCTGAGGCTCTCCTTGAAAATATCCAGTGGTTTCATACCTACAAATGTTGAAACGCAGTCTCAAACTGCAATCACTGGCTTGACAGCCTTCTCATCTGTACCATACCCTCCACCGCTCCATATGAAAGTCAGGTCATAAATATCTAACATTAATGTGGTGTCAGACGTTTTGATAAAATGTCAGTGCGATACTAGACATGTCACGTACAGATGTGTGTATCAGTGGTCTGTAGGGACATTTACTGACAACATTATATCCTGACAACCGGGGTGGTTCTTCCAGAGGAACATAAATATTGGTAGGGATACACTGAGGCCTCACCAAAGTCATTAGGATTCATTCACTGGGAACCATGTCCCTAAAATTAAATGGCAATTATTCTAGTAATTGATACATTTCAAAATTGTTGGGCCAAAATCAAATTTTCTGGTGCATATCCATAACAGAGGACCTCAGGAGGAGTATTATTCCAGTGTAGAAGAATATTGCTTGGTACCAGGCTTAGAGCAACATGGGCTCAAGCTAATTTTCTCTGTAGACCCCTTGCTGATCCTGAAATGATGTTACAGAAATGGAGGATTTGGGATGACTTGATAAAAGAGGTGCCACAGATCCATCTGAAATGATGGGTTACCAATAACCAAATGTTTTATGATTGATTCATTAGGTCTCATCAGCTGAAAGTCACCAATAAAATAAGGTCCATTGCATTTTTCTACATATATTTCTACATTTCTTACTCCTTCTAGACCTCTGTATGACCATTTTACAGTGACTTGTCTGTTCATTTCAACAGAAGCACAATGAAAGAGAGGATCTGAGGATATAAATTATGACTGAAGGTTACCAAAACGTAACAGTATCCCAGTATATTATTACAGAACATGGAGATCCTCCCCAGTCTATTTTCCCTGAACAGAAACTTGAAATCAGCCTGACCACATACACAGTGAAGAGTAGACCATTAAGTTTAGTCCTGAGCCAGCCGCCTGCTGTTTGGCTTCTTTAAATCTGCAGGGCAGCAGGTCTGTCATTATGTGAGCAGGGCTTTGGGTGTGTCTGAGAGGCAGCCAGCCAGAAACTGGAAACCAGGCCACAGCAGGGAAACATCTGTCCTCCTGACTCCAGTGTGAGATCACACCACCCCCTACTGAGTACAACCAGTACTACGACATACTGCACAGGCTGCTGTTACACGTGTGGTTTGGTGTTGCATGTTCAATGGAGACACTAGATAACATTTACAATTCCTCTCATTCAACTCAAGCTATAATTGAATAAGTCCCTACTCTCATACTATACAGCGCCATTGGTATTCTGGCTTTGTCATTTTGATTTAAACTTTTATTTTAAATTATATGCTATTTTTATGTTACATACATGAACAGCAGTGTGACAAGCTTGCTATTCATTGTATACATCTATATACAAACATCTATATAAATATCTATCTATGCTTTATTAATCCAGTACTATTTTCATATATGCAGCATCATGCTTCCTAGTTTACAATTTATAACAAAGCAAATCTTCATTCAAAATTCTAAACTGAACAGAGAAAATAAGAGGAGACTAATTAATGGGTTCAAACAGGTCACATCCTAAATTATACTAGCTTTAGTTTCCCATCATCCATAATTCACCTTTTCTCTAACCATATCTCTCATCCTCCTCTGAATCTAAAAGTTGCACTTCTTGTCTAAAGAGAACAAAACATGGGGAAACATGGAAAGATGGCCGCTGTTAGCAGCTAGTGATAATTTTTCCTTCCTCTGCACCCATGTTGTGTTAGTAAAGATGTGATGAGATGGACAGAACCATATCAACTCTCTGTCCATCAAGTACATGGATAAAACCCATTAATAAGACGTGCTGAATTAGCAAAAATACTGAAAAAGGGGGAAACTGCTAGCTTAGCTCTATAAAAAGTAATAAAATACTGTCTCCAAGAGCACCAAAGATGATTTACACATTGTATTTTAGCTCTTTTGGCAAGTCTATTATAGAGACAGGACTTTTGCTTGTAGCTAGAGCACCCACTGTAATTGTTGGTCATTAAAAAAGCTCCAAAGCTAACTGCAGCTGAAACTCACTCTTGGTAAGTTCAAGAGGAAAAGGGAAAACCAGGGTGTATTACATTATTCTTTGTGTTTTATTTTCGCAGCTGGATTCATTGGCTCTATCTGTTATGATAATCTTGTGCTTACCAAAGTAATTAGTGAAATCACAGAAAGCAGCAGCATTGCTAAAAATGGACCCAACAAGGCAAGAAAGACAAGTGGTCAGACAGGTCTAAAAATGTGTGAGCCAGATAATCCAAACCATTTTACTCGAAGGTAAAACTAAAAATAAGCACCTCAGAATGTTGCTAATAATCCCTCATTGGACAGTAAACCAAGGATACAGTCAATCAGTGTTAACCCAGAAAGCTGGTGTGGCTTGTATGTCACAGATCAGATTTGCTTAGCCAACATACTGTCTGATCATCTGACTGCTGGTGTTTGTTGCCCTGTTGGATCCATTCTGAGTACTTACTTTGACTTTTTTGAAGGCAAGAGAGTGAATATTTCTTAAAATGTTTTCCCGAAAACAGCAGCGCAACACTAAGCAAGAGTCTCTAACACACATTGCCTCTGGGTGATTCCCAGGTGATGCTAATTTCAAAAGCAAATAATAAGAAAGGAAGAAGGACAGACAGAGAAGGAAACAAACAGACTGGCAGACAAACAGACAGATAGATCCTTTGCTGTTATTTCTCAGCCTCACAGCGCACTCTGGTGGTGAAAATGTTCGTTTCTATATTTTGCTCAAGCTTAATGTGTTTTGTACTGAGTCAGTTCTCACATTACGGTATATTGTGTATTATATGGCCCTTTAGCCCTATCTGATTAAAAAATATAATTTAATGAACTACAAAGCTATACGCATGCTTACCTACTCTGTAAGCTGAATTTGAATACAGCAATGTCACAGCAGCCTAACTACTTCTGGCAATCTGTTGATTTTCATGTATTACTGTATTACTACAAGTGTAATTCAGAGTATGACAGCATGGCTCATATATCCAACACTCCATCATTTGATGTCTCAAGATGTTAGTTAATGCTGGACTGCCTAAAGTCAGCATTAACTATCTTTTTTGTTAATCATATTACTTTACTTACATATTACTTACTTACTTACTTTTATTTATTTATTTTTTTACAATTAATATTAATCAATGAAACTATCAACCTATAATCTTTTTGAGATCAGGCCAGAGATAAGTGTAATATCTACATTTTAAACTTGTCAATGTCAGTAGACTCACAACTCTGGGCAATAATTAAATAAATTGGCTAACATTAGCATGCTAACACACTAAATTAAGATACAGTAAACATTTCCCTCCAAACATGTAGCATGTTAACCTTAGCATTAGCAGTTTGCTCAAAGCAGCACAGCCAGAGCTTCAAGTCCAGCTGAAGACTTGACACAAGTCTACAATGACAGTCAACAACACTACAACTTTATTTTCTATTGGAAGGAAATGTTGCTGAAGATAGTTATCACAGTATCACAGTATTATATCTGGTTTTATTGACTTTATTCCATTCAGTGTTGCTACATTACAAACATTTATTTAAAACATTTACAATGTTATAACATGACTGTTAACATACATATGCACTAGTTTTTGAACGTCTATATGTTTATTTCTTGTTGTTAAAGCTACATGAACATGCAAATTGGTATTAATAGCCGATTACAATATTAGAAGAGCTTGAGATCAGAAGTTTGCCTGGTAGGCCAGTAGATATCCATCATTGTACATGTAGATCTGCTTGTTGGTGGGGTTATAGCTCAGACTGGCCACTCCTTTAGCTACCTTCTCCAGTGGCAGTGCAAGTGAGTTGTCCTCTTTGCCTGTTGCCGTGTCGAAGGCGTAGAACACCTCCTCGTGGTAATCGTCCACGTAACGAGTGGCATACAGCACACCGCACACCATGAAAGCATTGCTCACTGCCTTTTTGAACTGCCTCGTCTCCCATGTCTGTGTGACGTTGAGGGTCTGAGCCTTGCTGTCCCAAACTAGCCGGCTCATTACAAGATTACCATGGTTACCAACCGTGGCATAGAGGGCCCATAGTCCTGTCTCATCTGCCTCTATGTCCACATCACTGTTGTCACGGCAGGCATAGTAACAATACGGGAACTTGTTGTTGTAACCCACGCCGTTGCCTGGAAGTGTCACCCGTTTAACAGCGTTGCTCGTCAGGTCGAAGCGGCAGACGTCTGCAGAGCTGTAGCAGTGATAGTACAGCGCTTCACCATATAGAACAGCACTGGGACCCTCAATGCTGTCGGTGTGACTGTAAGATGGAGCGATGGTAAAGTCCCTGTACTTGGTAGATTGCATGAAGTCATCGTAGCTTTGGTAGACGCGCAGAGTGTTGCCCCATTTGTGGGTGCTGATCAGAGGTTGAACCCAGTAGCTGTTCTTCTGTTCCTCACTGTCCACCTGGGCCTGTTTGCCCCACGAACCAGAGACGTAGGTTTTACCATAGGGATTGACCTTAGTCACAACAGGCTCACTAATGCTGGTGATCAGGCCCTTGAGGCAGTGCCTGCCCTGGCCTGGAAACAGAGAGAGATGAGAGGGTTACTGCTTATTGATATTTAATTCTAGCTTTCCATAGTTTAAAAGGTTTTCTTCATGTTTTCCTTAACGGTGCAGTTAATGATTGTGGAGAAAGTTGATTGACCGTGGTAGCAGTTGCTGGCGCCACCTACCCAAAGCATCAGTGACCTTGGAATGAGAATCAATCAACTACTGTATATTACTCCAAAATTGCCTTCCCACACGGCTGGCCCGGTTATCAAAAAATAACAGAGAAACTCTGATTACAACTCACAGAGGGATTGAGTCTTCATTCTTTGCTCATGACTCCATTATTTCACTTTATCTTATGTAGCAAATAGTTGTTTGCTGCTCTATTAATGTTGAAAATGTCATATATTTAACCTTTAACCAGAGAAGATAGAAGCCCCTTTTTAAATTGTTTGAATCTTTTTTTTTTTTACCTTTTTCTACTCCACCTTTTTTCTAGTCATGTTGGTCCTCCATAAAATGCTTCACCACAGTTTGAGAACTACTGTTTTAAGAAGTGGCAGGTAGTTTGATACAAAATTTAAACTTTAGATCATTTGTATGATATAGAAGGAGTTAAAGTTCAAATTTTGAGGATAGCATTTTGAAGATGGTTGCCTCCATGTAACCATTTGAAGGTATAATTTGTAAAAAATGGCCAGAATTCAATCGCAGGCAGCTCTAGAACTATAAGGAGCAGCATAACTGCTTAGTGCTGCTCACTATACTCTGTGATACAGCTATCTTTGGCTGTAGTGACTAACTACCACTAGCAAATAGCTCAGTTAGCCGTGGAGCAGTCAAAAGTGAGTAAGGCAGACTGACTGAACATAGCCTCTGAGACCAGTGGAGGTCAGTTTGATAATGGGGGATACTGTACCGAAATGATTTACTTCAGCTCTGACCAGCAGTATGACTCTGGGGACAGGAGAGGCATGCAGTGGCATAGGAGCGAGAGAGCACTGGGCATCAGCAGTGGGCTAAAACGGCATGTAGAGCCAGAATATTTCCACATCTTTTTTCCAAACCAGAGGTGATTGTGGAAAGACAAACCAAGACTGTTTTGGTGAGTTTTATTTTGTTGAAGCTGAGTCTGAATGTAGTGTGTTTTTACGATGTGTTAACAAGGTCATTGAGTTCACCTTAGTCCACTGAAAGAGAGAAACTTGAATTCAGAAGGTGTATGGTTTTCTGTTTAGTAAGGAAAATAGATTGTCAAAATTGTCTTTTTGTGAGAGAGCGAACTCGCCACTTTTACATCTCACAGCTGAAACTATGGGGGCTATCACCTCTTGCGGTACAAAGTGGTATTACAAGACAGGATGGTCCGGGGCTAGCTGGTTAGCATGCTAACTTCAGTAAACATCTTGGCGACACAGTACATAGATGTCTATACATATATATGTATATATATCGATGGCCAAAGAGCAAAACGTCTTATCTGAAAAATGTACTTTTTTGAGAAAACAGAAAAAAATCTATTCTTGCAGAATGCTATTTTTTAAGGATACCCAATACTCAAAATCCTGCAGATAGGAGGTTTTGCTCTTTGGCCAACGTGGACAGATCCAGGAATTTTCTTTCATGTTCTTTAACTGCTGTTTTTGATATTTTGGTTAAAGTCTTGAGGGAACAATGCATGGATCATGATGAAAGACATTCGGAGGTAAAAGCCTGTCTGTTTTTCGTGTTTAAAGTGCATCCTGTCTGCTTCTGTGTCTGAAGTGTGTTCAACCTCTCAGCAGCTGTTGGAACGCACTGGTTCAACTGATTTTACTATTTACAGCAAATGTATTAATGACTATAACATATTGATGGTAAACATGACAAATACAGTGAACAGTCACTAATATAGGCTACTTCTTTGTTGTCTGTGGAGTGGCTCACCAGACACCATTTTAAATGCTGTATACAACAAATATTTGGGCCTACTTCTACTACTACTTAATTCCACAAACATTATACATGAAGACATTTCTTTGTGTAAAAAGCTTATCCATTTGTCCCAGTGATGTAGGTGTATATTTGCATATAGAGCGGGGAAGTGAGATCCAATCACAAGTTGTCACTCAAGACACATGTCGAGTCGTATTTAATGCCAGGTGTGGTGATAAACAGACAGATGATAAAACCAAATGTGAATAGCTTCTATAAGTGAGTACAATTTGATGTGGATCCAGATAAAAATCCAGATCTGGTGGATTTCATTATGTTTTATTTGATATTGGATCAGGCTTGACTGAATTAAAGGAGACTGTTGGGCCTTGGCCAGTCTAGTTTTTGGATTTTTTAAAAAAACCAAAATTCTGGCCATATCTTACATATTGCCTCTTTAATGGTTCACCCAAGATTGATTTACACTCACTGTCCCTCAGGTTGTGGCATGTTGACACATATTGATACAGTCTCTCTCTCTCTCTCTCTCTCTCTCTCTCTCTCTCTCTCTCTCTGTCTCTCTCTCTCACACACACACACACAAACAAACACCATACTTACTTCTGAAGTCTTTGGGGATTGACTTGCAGGACTCAGCACCATTCTTCAGGTAGCGCAGTCTCTCTTTGACAGTCTTGATATTTATCGTGTCCCACATTTGCATCCTGACTACGTCTTTACGCAGTTTTCCCACCTAACACACACACACACACACACACACACGTAAAACATTGTATACAGTTTATAAATGCACACGGTAACCCATTATATTTCATTTATATATACTTATATACTTATATACTTAATACATTATTTTTTCTCTTAATATCACAAAATATCACTTGATATTCTATTGTATTTATTTACTGTCTGCTCATGACATGACATGAGGCCTGTCCTGAATGGTTGGAAACCTTTGAAGATTCATTCATTCATCAAATTCTAAATCATCAATTGATTTCTGCACACATTTATTTTAAACATGATAGTTTATTGTTAAGTCGCATTCCAAGGACCTAATAGCTCAAACTGCCAATATCTGACACCCTGGAAATGAGAGTCAACAATCAACTCTGTTTATCTAGAACCTTTATCAAGGCGTAATCACATTTATATAACAACAATAACAAAATGATCTTTTTCTGCTCTAACACCATCATGGTAATTTACATCCTCGTTTTAAACAAGGATCTTCATTTGAATGGGGCTCCATTTATTCTGATAAATGATTTGATTTAAATTTAGTTTTTTTCTTCTTTTTTAACATATGGTTGATGTCATAAAATATGTCAAATATACTTTTAAATGTAAAAAAAATGACATCTGGTCCAGCCCTACTAGACAATATTAGCATAACATACTGTATTTTCCTTTGCTGTACTATGTATCTAAATTTTGCTGGTGCAGCAACCTCATTGAGTTTCCCAATAGAGTTCAGTAAAGTGTAACTTCATGTGACTCATGTAGGCTGTTGCAATACCACTTCAGGAATCATTTTAGTGTCTTCACTGTGCTGCTGTACCTCTTTGGAGAGTTTACGTGTTTGGGTGTTGTTCAGCTGGCTGTGGACGACATCGACGTCTGTCTCCAGCTGGGTGAGCTCCTGGCCCAGCAGGCGCACAGACAGGTCCGTGTACACCCCCCGGTTGCGCAGGTACTGGTGAGGCTCCAGTCGGGCCGTCAGGTTCTCAACCAGAGCCTTGAACTGAGGGAGAAGCTGGCTGGACAAAGTCACCTGCGAGAAAACACAGACAGAAAGTCCTGAAAAATGTTATGTGCTTTCTGGGTTTCATGTTCCACTTCATATATTCTGAAATCTTCTTTTCATTGGGTATCATCACTGACAAGACATGGAAGTCATGCTGATAATAATCATAAAAAACACAATTGTTTAATGCAGTCAAAATGTCACATTTAAATGTATGCATCATACCACTGTTAGCATGTACAGTATGGCTCCTACAATGTATCTATTTATTCCATCAAGTCAGAGGTGGAGTGGGCTGGACCGGGCTCACACCTGTTCCTGTAGCGTGGTCAGAGATTCTCCACAGGTCTCAACCTGCTGCAGCACGGCCTCATACTTCACAGCAGGGAACAACCACATGTTGGGGTCCACCGGGCACACACATGAGCCATTCTTCTTCTGGCCTGGCGAACGCTCAGCCCGGCCGTCACCCTGCTGTCACACATGGATAAAAATGGTGTATTGAAGAGATTTACAATGATGATATAAAGTCTGCACTATAAAAAAATACAAAATAAAGAATGTCTGAATGTCTAATGTCTGAATAAAAGTGGAAGATTTAAAACTTTAGTCTTTCACTTTTATTCTTAGTTTCTAAGAGTAATATATCAAGTGTTACTTACTGATGGCAGCAGCAGCAGGAGCAGCAGCAGCATCTTTAGAGCTGGAGATATGAATAGTGGACTGAAGAGGACAGAAGCTGTTTGAGCTGAAATCACCACTCCTCTTCTCTTTTCTCTTATAAAGTCGATCATAACAAAAATACCTTTTCCTGACTTGCCTGTCGTCACTGATGGGTCGACACAGAGCTGTAAAACCACTCATGTGGATGTGAAACTAAAAATGTCAAACTATGCAATTTCACAGCAGTTAGTTCAATCAGGAGTTCCCTATATTCCCCCCTTATGCATCTTGCAAAAGAAATTTCCCCTTTGCAATATTATTTAAAACTGTTGAACTCATCTCACTTCTGTCTTTTTTTCCCAGATTTTAGACAGACGGAAATATTCCCCCCTTATGCATCTTGCAAAAGAAATTTCCCCTTTGCAATATTATTTAAAACTCTTGAACTCATCTCACTTCTGTCTTTTTTTCCCAGATTTTAGACAGACGGAAATATTTCTTTATTAATGTGACAATGACATTCATCGACCAGTAGTGAGACAGTGTACTTAAGTCTTTCGTTTTAATTCATACCATTAGTAGTTAATAGGTGTAAGCGGTTGATGACGTGTTGATTTGCTTATTAGCTGTCACCAGGGGGGCAGCAGCTATTCTTTCTGAGCCTTGTTCTTCAAATGTGGCCTCACTAATTCAGGCTAACATGCTGTTATTAGGCTAAAATGTTCCTGTTTTCTCCTATGAAAACTAACTTTGTAGTAACATTGTACATTAGGATGAGAAAAGTGTGTGCCGGGAAATGAGGAAAAAAAACAAAAAAACCCACAAGAACCACAACAGGCTGAGTAACGTGAGAAGCAAAGTAGAACCCATGCGCACAGTAAAGATGGACATAAGGTAAGACAAAGTTTTGTTCCAACAACTTGTAAGTTAATGTTAATTTGTTAATAGAAATCAATGACAATTGGGTCGAGCTACCTTCACTGAATAATGTCAGCCTGTCCTTTGTACGCTACACCTATAACTGACTAGCTTCAGCATGCGTTTTTATCAATAGTAATGATACAGCAGTAAAAATCGTACTCATCCATTGTTACTTCTGGATGAAAAACTTCTTTGAGTTTCTAAAATGATGGGTCTAGATTTCATGCTGGCATACATCTAAAACTATGGGTCTGGAACTGCAGTATCTACAGCTAATCCTGGATGACCCTCTGCAGCTCTTCAAGGGCTGCAGAGGGTCATCCAGGATTAACTGGGAGGGCTTCTACAAGGCCCTTGCGTTATTTTAGATACAAGAATTGTCCAGCAAGAACACACACTGCAAGCAGTTGAGATGACGGCCCATCAGGCCGGAGAAATGCAGCTACACACTGAGGGGGGATGGTTGCTTTGTCCTGTTGCAAACTAACCTCTCAGAAAGTCTAATAAGAGTCTAACAGGTACGAAATAAAGATGTTTTTTGCTTCATTTTGCAGTTCAATTTTCTTTGAATGTATAGCAAAGTAACCCCTAAGACAGGTGCTAACAAGAAAGCCAGCTATGTAATAGTTGCCTACCTACAAACTGAGCATTGTCTGACCATTATTGATATGGCAATTACATTTGTCCAATTACACCCTGTGTTGTCTTATTGAACCATCATAGGTTCATGTTGGTAGTATTTAATTTGGTATAATTATTAAAGTATTATTTGGCAGTATGGGTAAAATAGAATCTAATCCAAATATTCTGAATCTGATTCTGGCAGGGCATTTGATTTCTAATCGCATGATCTTCTAAAATAATTTCTAATAGTGTATTAAGATCTCCTATTTGGTTTCTAATTAGAGTATTAGTCGATATAATAATGTCTCAGTACAGTATATTTAGGTCTAATAGGGCATTACATGTGATTTCTAATTAAAGCATGACTTAGGTATATGGTTTGTGTTTAGGGTATGGGGTTTTATTTACAGTCTAATAAAGGACATATTACAATTAAACGACGACAGTACACAAATAACATTTTAATCCATCAGTAGTTGTTGAAACATTTCACTCAAAAACAAAGATTGTGAACCTCATGGTGGCAAGTGGCAGCTGAAAGGTCAGGGCATCACCACAGTCATTAGGATTCATCCTTTAAAGACCATACAGTGGGGCAAAAAGGTATTTAAAGTATACTAAGTATATAGTAAGTATATAAAAAGATGAGAGATGCCTGTAATTTTCATCATAGGTACACTTCAACTATAAGAGATAGAATGGGGGGAAAGAATCCAGGAAATCACATTGTAGGATTTTTAATGAATTAATTGGTAAATTCCTCTGTAAAATAAGTATTTGGTCACCTACAAACAAGCAAGATTTCTGGCTCTCACAGACCTGTAACCTCTTCTTTAAGAGGCTCCTCTGTCCTCCACACGTTACCTGTATTAATGGCACCTGTTTGAACCCGTTATCAGTATAAAAGACACCTGTCCACAACCTCAAACAGTCAAACTCCAAACTCCACTATGGCCAAGACCAAAGAGCTGTCAAAGGACACCAGAAACAAAATTGTAGACCTGCACCAGGCTGGGAAGACTGAATCTACAATAGGTAAGCAGCTTGGTGTGAAGAAATCAACTGTGGGAGCAATTATTAGAAAATGGAAGACATACAAGACCACTGATAATCTCCCTCGATCTGGGGCTCCACGCAAGATCTCACCCCGTGGGGTCAAAATGATCACAAGAACGGTGAACAAAAATCCCAGAACCACACGGGGGGACCTAGTGAATGACCTGCAGAGAGCTGGGACCAAAGTAACAAAGGCTACCATCAGTAACACACTACGCCGCCAGGGACTCAAATCCTGCAGTGCCAGACGTGTCCCCCTGCTTAAGCCAGTACATGTCCAGGACCGTCTGAAGTTTGCTAGAGAGCATTTGGATGATCCAGAAGAGGATTGGGAGAATGTCATATGGTCAGATGAAACCAAAATAGAACTTTTTGGTAAAAACTCAACTTGTCGTGTTTGGAGGAGAAAGAATGCCGAGTTGCATCCAAAGAACACCATACCTACTGTGAAGCATGGGGGTGGAAACATCATGCTTTGGGGCTGTTTTTCTGCAAGGGGACCAGGACGACTGATCCGTGTAAAGGAAAGAATGAATGGGGCCATGTATCGTGAGATTTTGAGTGAAAACCTCCTTCCATCAGCAAGGGCATTGAAGATGAAACGTGGCTGGGTCTTTCAGCATGACAATGATCCCAAACACACCGCCCGAGCAACGAAGGAGTGGCTTCGTAAGAAGCATTTCAAGGTCCTGGAGCGGCCTAGCCAGTCTCCAGATCTCAACCCCATAGAAAATCTGTGGAGGGAGTTGAAAGTCCGTGTTGCCCAGCGACAGCCCCAAAACATCACTGCTCTAGAGGAGATCTGCATGGAGGAATGGGCCAAAATACCAGTAACAGTGTGTGAAAACCTTGTGAAGACTTACAGAAAACGTTTGACCTCTGTCATTGCCAACAAAGGGTATATAACAAAGTATTGAGATGAACTTTTGTTATTGACCAAATACTTATTTTCCACCATAATTTGCAAATAAATTCTTTAAAAATCAGACAATGTGATTTTCTGGATTTTTTTTTTCTCGTTTTGTCTCTCATAGTTGAAGTGTACCTATGATGAAAATTACAGGCCTCTCTCATCTTTTTGAGTGGGAGAACTTGCACAATTGGTGGCTGACTAAATACTTTTTTGCCCCACTGTAAATGTCTACAAAATGTCATGGCAATTCATCATTAATTTAAATCAGTTAAGCTTATTTGAAGATTTTAACCTACTTATTTTGTTGAACCATCTTTCTAAAACAGGGCATCTACAGTCTACAATCACTCAGGATTTTTTGTGTGGATATTTTGTGCAGAGTGGTCACTTTCAATTCCTGTTTCGTGTTACAACCGGTAGCACCGATTCTGGAAGCACGCCATATTCCATCATCCAGTCACATCACTGCAGCCTGAAGGAACCACAGCCCCCAGCCTCCACTCTGAAGCACAGTGGAATGAAGGTTGACATATGAACTGGTATCTGAGAGCAACACTGGTTTCTGATGAGGCACTGCTATATAGAGAAATATACATATAAATATTTTGTCAAATACATTTAAAAAAAATCAATAATCTGAATCAAAGATGAACTCGCTTTTCAGATAAGCAATAATATAAACCATTCATAACTGTTTTAAATGCTCTGTCATTATATATGGAACCATACAGTACAGCATTATACAAGTGCTACTTGAACATTGATTGAGTTTATATATAATTGTTTTCTCTTATTTAATATTAGAGCCATATTTTACTAATACAATAAACATGTAGTGAAAATCTGATACTGTGACAGCCTTATCATTAAAATTAGATGATATTAATATTTAAAGATTTTCATTTATTATTATTTTTTTTAATTTTTTTAATTTTGTTTTGTTTTGTTTTTGTTTTGGCAATTTCTTCACAGTACCTTGAAAAAACAACTGCCAGTGGGATTCTCTTTGCACAACATAAACATGCATTATTTATGAACATCAGTTGTGTTTATGTTGTTTTAACTTGAAATTCAATGTGTATGGAAACCCATAAGGAGTCATACTGAGTTACAATTTCAGTCAGGTGGGATACTGCTGATTTTTTCCACTTAAAAGTCATATTTAAATTTATGGAGTTGAGAAAAAAAATAACAGTACGATGTCAAGCAGCCTACTGTAAAATATTTTTAGACATTTTGCAGCTAATGTCACATTGTAGCATTAACATGTGGATGAAGAGCTTGCTCAATGTATATATTGATACTGATTTTAAAAAAATTTATATTACAAGATTTTCAAAAAATACATTATTATCCTGTCACTCCCATCCCATCACTAATTGAGAATTAAAACATTTGAAATACATTGTTGTGTTGTGCAAAATAAGATTTTAGTCAACACTTTTGACCTGTTTAAATTTTTGGTCAACTTGAAAACCTTATTTGTCACCGAGCCTGCTGCTTGGGGTTTCTTGGAAATCGAGTTCTTCTCTTTTTCAATCACAGCCACCCCAAGACAGGATATTTTCACATTTCTTCCGAAAGTTACATTTTTAGTTAAAAATGTTACGCCATACTAACATCTGTCAGTATCGTTATGATTTTTGCCATCCATCATATCAAAAAATTCCTGTGCTGCTGCAATCGGATGCACAAGGAGGAAGCGATCACATTCTGAAGGAAGCATGGCACATTACCACACACACCAAAAAGACATACACATTCACTGACTCACATGCAGAGGTGACTGGGAGTGTTCATAAGTTAGAAGCTGCTGCTGCAGTCATATATGAACTGTGTTCAGGGAATGTTTCATTGAGCTCTGCTCTCTGATCCACCATGAAGCTCTATGTGATCGTTCCTCTGTGTGCTCTGATCACCCTCACCCAACAGGTAAGAAAACACAGACACAATTTTTATTGGATGACTCTCATCTCCTAAATGTTTTATGGTCTGCCCATTTCAAATGTATGTATGTATGGTACTTAGTAATTTTTGAAATGCCATGTTTCAAATTTTTGATTTCAGGCACCTTCAGGTGATAGTTGTTCGTGTGAGTTTACTAATTCAGAGAGGACGTTCCCTCATGACAAACTCAGCACAGTGGAGGACAGTGCATCAAGATGTAACACTAACATCACCCCACAGAAGGTAACTTTTAGTGTTGTTGATGATGATGATGATGATGAGGTGATACATGTAACATATATAAATAAATAATATCTGCAAAGCCTCACCAGGAGGTGTCATATCTCTGTTTATGTGAGAGTGAGTATATGAGCACAGTATGTATAAATTAATGTGTGTGTGTGTGTGTGTGTGTGTGTGTGTGTGTGTGTGTGTGTGTGTATGTACTTGGTTTTTCACCAACGAAGTGAGGACATTTTTGGAAAGTGAGGACATTTTGGCAAGTCCTCATTCTCGCAGAGACCTTCAAAGGACTATCTGACTTGGACTGAAAGTAAAGGTTAGAATTAGGCTTAGGTTAGGGTCAGGGTCAGGACTGGGGTTAAGCATTTAGTTGTGATAGTTAAGCTGAGGGTAAGGAACTGGAAAAGGGGGGGTCCTCACAGGGATAGACGTACAAGATTTGTGTGCTTGTGTGCATGCTACCATCCAGTAATTAATACATGAGAAATACTACAGCATAAGTGTAGGTATGCCAAAAACCTTAACCAAAACCTGAATTACTAAAGTAGACGCCACATATTTTCCAACCAAGACACAAGAGTTACCCTGGCAATTAGGAGTGGAAAAAATTTTATTTCCCAAAGTATGGTGTTTCTTTTTCTTATGATGATGAATTCCTGAATCAATTTTAGCACTTGGTCTGTTTCAACGTATAATTTAGCATTAACATGCTAACTGAATGATGATATTATCTTAACAAAGGATCCATTTTGCTTCACATGCTTAACATAAAAATACTTTTAGTTTAAGTCTCCCATTTGTGCTGTACACATCTCTTTGTTATGGAAAAAGCTAGATAAGTAGGAACAGCATATATGAAGCAGTAGTATTTCATTTACAACTTGTTTATGCAGTATAGCAGTGATGTTGCTGAAATAAAACTCAAAGACTGACTGACACGTGATGCGCATCGTTTTTGGAAATATGACTCATGACATACAGTCTGTAGAAGTGTATGATTCAATCTTTTCCATGCAAATGTTAAAAAAGCAAACAAAAATTGCAATGATCGTACTACTGAATCACAATACCTAATCAGCACCCAAAGTATGGTGATAGTATCTAATCGGGAGATAAGCATATTGTTCCAGACCTACTAGAAATGTATGAACAACTAAAACTAAAAAGATGATTATTTTGGACTTGCTCAACCAATTCAATAATTATATTTAGGTCCAGCTGTGACTCAGACGCTCTCTGAAGTGGAGAGCTAATCAGCTTTAGACTTGCAAGTACATATTATTTTCTAAACCAGAGTGTAGAGAGCACTACCTTCCTCAGCAGCTGTAAAACTACTACTACTAATAATAATAATAATAAAATTAATGATGATAAAAAAAGAAAAACCCAAATTCCTGTATGTATGCATTGATGTTGAAGGAGTCCTGAGTGGTGTCTCCTCTCTCTGCAGACTCTGGAGCTGGAGAGTCTGCTGCTGGGTTTGGAACGCCGTCTGCCCCGGCTGCAGGAAGATGTGTCGGCCCTGGAGAGGGAGGATGACGGAGAGCTCTATGGAGTTACCAGCCTGCTGGTGGTGGAAAATGAACTGAAGGATATCAAGGAGCTCATCGCCAGGCTCAGCAGCATCACCCTGGAACACCAGCATCTTACTAATGACACAACTACAAAGGTAAACTCACACACCAGCTGCACAACATTGACATTAGAAATGGCATGAGAACCAGGAGTTCAAACAAGCTTAATACAAGACTCAAGTGAGCGGGCCAGTTGTTAAATATTGAAAGACATTACAAAATAACATATTGCAGAACATGAATGGCTACAACCATAATGAAATGCCTAGCCAAAAGCTAAAGGTGTAAAATTCATTGATAAAATGTCTTTATTAGATTAATCCTACATACTGTCTTATATGTGGGATGTCTGTCCTGTTGCTGTCTATCAGCTGAAGGACCTGGAGGCAGAGATGCAGGAGCTGGAGACGTATGACACCATGCAGGTGGTGAACGGAAAATTAGAGAACCGGCGTCTTAGGAGAGACCTGGACCAGTGCAGAAATACAGTCCTCCCCTCCACCAACAGCACTGAGCCTCCACATGGTTTGTCCCAGAAACACACCACACATTTTTTTATTTTTTTATTTCTTTGACTGCGACTGGAAACCACCAGATTCTTGTTATTTCATAATTGTTTCTATATCTGTATAGTTCACTTATGATACATTTTGCAACTTGATATTTAGTTGCTTGATATTTTACCCTTCATAAATCTATACACATCTAGATACATGGGCTTTGACACGATTCATTCACATTTTTAATAGGGGGATGATCCGGTGTGATTCAATGCAACCTAATACAGTTCTTAACATTTGTTTCATATAGTCATTCATTTTCCATTATAAATTAAAATAAGCCGTTGCTATAAAAGTGGCAGTACTTGGGGTTCCCTGGTCTTTAAACAAGTATATCTGATATACTTCACAACAGATCAGGGAACCCCAGGTATTATTGTTATTTCATGGGGATAGAATGGAAGAGAAATGTCATTTTGAAACCACTGTGAAATGAGCAGCAGTGAGAATAATGATTGGTTGCACTGTCACTAATGTCCACATCAGTATTGTCTTCTACTCACAGGTGGTTGCCAATTATGATTGTGATTTTGACTTTTGCAATAGAGACAGACAACAAAAGGCTTGCTGCATCACCTTTTTGACATTATGAGTATAAACTGTCTCACTCAGCCGTGCCCATTGACAGTTAGATAGTTACATTGTGATTACCTTAGACCTATAGACCTCGTTGAGTTGTAGCAGGAGAAGTGCCTGATATCCGTGTCTTTGTCTTGCATTTTCTTGATCGTGCAAGCCAAACTAGCATCCACATACTCTTCCTGTCTGCATACCGTCTCACCAGGTGTGAGTGTTACCATTGTGCTGCTGGTGAACTTTATCGCTGTTCTACAGATCTTACAAATAGAGAGACTTTTGCCCAATTTTCCTTCCTTCTTTAAAAATCCAAATGTCTTCCAAACCTTAGACTTGATGGTGCATGGTGAACCATGTCAGTATTTTGGGGCATGTTGTTTTTGTCTAGTAGAGTCTAGCTCTGAACTTTAACCTTAAACGAGATTTGGCAACCCTGTGCAGAATAGTTAGCAGTTAGCAGCTAAACCTCAGTCAACCATTTAATAACTTTAAAAATGACCTTTGTCCAATTCTTAGTACATTTATATCAATCCAGGGGCCCCACATTGATGTACTAACATATTTAATTAAAAATAAAAGTAATTCCAATTCATATCCGTGAATCTTTACACCCCAGCTGCACAGTATCAGTTGTGACCTTAACCTTTAAATCACACCCAACATCTGAGGTCGTTCTGGTTTTGTGTTCACTGTGTCTGCACCAGAGTGGCACTTCAAATGAAGTCACTCACAGCTGTGAACTGACTTCACCGTCACTTGAAGCTAATGTAGGCTATAAATGGACTGTGGGAAGCTTTCAGTACCGAACACCACAATTAGGAAGTAATTATCAACCAGTGGACATCCCACTGGACCAGCTGTATTTATTTAGTCTCTCTACCTCAGCAAAATTTCTTTCTCTCTGTTTCATTTTGTTTTTTCTCCTAAGGTAACTGTCCTCATGGTCAGTTTCGGAACATTACCGGGCCGAGGATGTCCACAGCAGGAGAATATCCTGGGTCCTATAAGTATGGAGCCTGGGGTCGGGATCCCAAACCAGAGGCTGGGAAGGAGAGTTGGCATTGGCTGGTAATGTTGACCTCCGGCAACAAACACTCCAACTACATCCGTCTCTACTCCAGCCTGAGTGCTCTCGTTGGTGGGGTGAGCACCCCAGGTAAAGAACACTTATGTTCTAGTTTTAAGTGTTAATGTTAAAAATATACAACCTTTCAGCTCAGTGTGCATGATTGTGCAGTATTCACTTCTAATCGACAGCAACATGTATTAAAGCCATGTCAGTTGGGGACTATTTTCAGCCATAGATTAAACGACATTTGGTGCTCTCAAGAGTTTTCTGGCAGCAGAACAGTGTATGTGGGATTTAGCCAAAATATGCTACACTGTGTGTTCATGGTGATGAAGGAATATGTAACCCAGGGCAACTAAAAACCTACAACAACCAGAATGCATTGCACTGCACCAGACCAATAAACAAACCCGCTGATGGGTGTGAGTTGGGCGCTGCTCAGTTTTGGATCAGAGTCTGATTTGAAACAGGATGCCTATCAATGAATCAATCAGGCTTAATTTGTATAGCACTCTCCCTACAGCAATGTAACACAAAGTGATTCACACAATGAAAATACTACCTCCCCCATCAGTAAACTGCGCTTACATTCCATCAGTGGTTCGTCAAAATCTCAACAATCTAATTTTTACTGCAGATACATATTGATTCCAAATATTGCTTATCGGTCTCCTTGATGACTAATTATCAGTGTCAGCCCTGAAAAAACATACCGGTCAATCCCTAATAACAATAGCTTACTTAGTATATGCTTATCTCCTCTTGCGTCTTCTTCTTCTTCTTCTTCTTCTTCTTCCAGGAAATGTCCAGATCAGCCCTTCAAACCCAACCACCAACACCATCCAGGGTCCAAATATTGTCATGTATAGAGGGGCCTTGTACTACAACTGTTACAACCAAGATGAAGTTTGTCGATTCAACCTCACCTCCAAAACTGTGACCAACATAAAACTACCCAAAGGCACCAGGTTCGCTGAGCTACATTGTCCTTAAGCTAATTTTTTGACTGGGTGTTGCTCATGCCAGAATTTTTGAGGAACACCTTGTTTCTACAAAAAAAAGTCACAACATCTTTCACATTTGCCTGAATTGTTGAATTCTGTAGTTTTGTAAGAACAACAAAACAAAAAATGGATGAATCAATCTCTAACACAAGTCACAATAAAACCAAGATGCTTTTCACATCACTTCTGTCCTCTGTATTTTTCAGGTATAACTCAAAGGGTAACTTCTGTCACCTTGAGGAATGCTACCCGTTCACAGACCTGGACCTGGCTACAGATGAGTCAGGCATCTGGGTGATCTATACCACCAACCAGAACTTTGGCAACCTAGTGCTGTCCAAGCTGGAGGACGATGAACCAGAACTCAGACTTGGCCAAACCTGGCACACCTCAGTCTACAAGCAGGGCGTAACCAACACCTTTATGGTGTGTGGTGTGCTCTACGCAACACGGTATATCGACAAAGAAAGGGAGGAGATCTTCTATTCGTTTGACACTACCACAGGGGTAGAGAGGTTCAACCTTGGCATCTTCATCAGAAAGATGTATCCCAACATTTTGTCCCTGAACTACAGCCCTGTGGACCAGATACTACATGCCTACTGTGACTCCTACATGGTCTCCTATAAGGTTCTGTTTTCATAAAAGGTTAATGCAGACAACATCTTCTATAAAAGCTTGTATTTAAATAAGGGCTAACATAACCCAGATAGCAATGGAATGGTGGCAGTTGGGCGGTCCAGTCCTATTTGCCAGATCTGAGCCACTAGCAGGCTATAGCATGACCAAGTCAGCCGAGAACGAACTGAATATACCAGAAATGACCCAGATCTGGACCATTGCTGGTTTATTCTGGTGGGCTGGATCTGGCCCAGACGTGGGCCAGTTGTAGTTTATTTGCCTAGCAATTCAGTGCCATCATTCCACGTGGTATGTGGGCAGGATGACATGTCTGAAGTGGGCCAGATCTGGGGTGCAACAATTTTGCTATCTGGGAGTAGTGTAATAGTGAGCAGCTTGAATGATCAATCATAAATAAAGGCATCGTACATATATGCATATTCACAATCTATTTTTTCACATACTTATGTGCATGATAGTCCTGTCTATCTTTAGCTTATATGTTCAACTTTGTTGTCCTTGTTCTGTTTATGTCAAGTCCTGTTTAAGTAGATTTAGAGCAATGTTAAAAGTCAAATTCCTTTTCTGTACAACATACTTGGCCATTAAAGTTAGTGGGGAAATGGTCTTTGCTGTCCTTTGCTCAGGCTTTATCTTCTTTCTACCAAGTCAAATAAAGCACTATTTTATAGTATGATCTATGAGTGAAATGTAGCCCATGAGGCTTATCTTATTAGAAAATACTTACAATTGAAATAATTTGAGTCTTTCGTCAACCAAGCTAGTGAAAGCTGGATGTAAATGTACAGTGTGGCAGAATATCTCGATAAAATAGAACTACACCAGACTTGTAGTGTTTTGATTTTCATGTAGTACTATGAATATAATATATAAAGTGAACCCTATACTTCAGTAACGTGAAAGCTCACTTGTTATTATATTCAACCACCACTGGGCTGGTATCACTGCCAGCTCATTCTTTTACTGTCAGCTCCTAACCATGAACTTGATTCTCAGTTAGGACTTACCGTCTTAATTGATATTACCTTTGGGTTGAAAATTCAATCAATATTTAGCAACAAGTAATGTTACCCTCAAATTCTCCCCCAACTTCAGTCAAAGATGAGTGTAATACCTACCGTGGTTAAAAACTGAAGTAAATGTTTGAGTGTTGGTACCACGCTAGCAGACAGCTAGCTCGAGGGATGACAATGTCAGCAGACTCACCTATCGGGGAAAGATTGAAATAGCTGAAGAGTAGCTAAAGTTAGCGTGCTAACATACTAAACTAGAAAAGTAAACATGGTAAACATTTCCTTCTAAACATTAGCAGGTTAATGTTGTCATTGTGGATGTTAGCAAACTGACATTAGCAGTTAGCTGAAAGTAGCTTTCCACTGCCTTACAGCCTCACAGAGCTATAAGCGTGTCTGAAGACTTGACGCTCAAGACTACAACTACAGCCAACAACATGATGATTGTATTTTTCTATTGGAAATAAATCCTATTAAAGTTAATGAGGTCAGTAAAGAATGTTTATAAGGTCATTTATATAATTTTATTCCATCCAGTGTAACAGTGCTACATAACAGACATTTGTTACAGTAAACAGTATGTGATTTGCCTTACAAATCGTAAAGACATGTAGTACCTGACTGTTAATATTAGCTAACCTCATGGATGATTATGATATCATATCATGATATTTTATATAGGGCCAATTACAACATTAGAAGAGCCTGAGATCAGAAGTTTGCCTGGTAGGCCAGTAGATATCCATCATTGTACATGTAGATCTGCTTGTTGGTGGGGTTATAGCTCAGACTGGCCACTCCTTTAGCTACCTTCTCCAGTGGCAGTGCAAGTGAGTTGTCCTCTTTGCCTGTTGCCGTGTCGAAGGCGTAGTACACCTCCTCGTGGTAATCATCCACGTAACGAGTGGCATACAGCACACCGCACACCATGAAAGCATTGCTCACTGCCTTTTTGAACTGCCTCGTCTCCCACGTCTGTGTGACATTGAGGGTCTGAGCCTCACTGTCCCAAACTAGCCGGCTCACTACGAGATTACCATGGTTACCAACAGTGGCATAGAGGGCCCATAGTCCTGTCTCATCTGCCTCTATGTCCACATCACTGTTGTCACGGCAGGCATAGTAACAATACGGGAACTTGTTGTTGTAACCCACGCCGTTGCCTGGAAGTGTCACCCGTTTAACAGCGTTGCTCGTCAGGTCGTAGCGGCAGACGTCTGCAGAGCTGTAGCAGTGATAGTACAGTGCTTCACCATATAGAACAGCACTGGGACCCTCAATGCTGTCGGTGTGACTGTAAGATGGAGCGATGGTAAAGTCCTCGTAGTTGACAGATTTCATAAAGTCATTATAGCTTTGGTAGACGCGCAGAGAGTTGCCCCATTTGTGGCCGCTGATCAGAGGCTGAACCCAGTAGCTGTTCCTCTGTTCCTCACTGTCCACCTGGGCCTGTTTGCCCCATGAACCAGAGATGTAGCTCTTGTCATGGGGACTGACCTTAGTCATGACAGGATCACTAATGCTGGTGATCAGGCCCTTGAGGCAGTGCCTGCCCTGGCCTGGAAACAGAGAGAGATGAGAAGGGTCTGAGAATCAGATGATGTACAGTTCAGTCTAGAGCATTACTCTTTTTGTATTTCTGCCTAGTTGCATAGGTTTGGTTTCAGAAATGGCTGGGAGACAACGCAGTAAATAAAAAAAATGTTGAAGCTGTGATTCTTATCCATAAGTAATTGACTACTATTGTTGAGACATCACCCAGAGATGCTGGGTGAATGCAAATGTCCCAATCATTTGGCCCAGACATCAGAACCCGTTTAATGTCTGATTGAGCCCATGTGTGATTTGCAGTGTTATTGCAGTGCAGTTTACCATACATAGTCACGCCCATGCAGATTAAAAAGATTTTTCAGCTTTTTTAAATTGGGGTTATATGAGTTACTTAAACATAGAGTGGAGGGCTTTGAAGGAAGGAGCAAATAGAGCATGATTTGCATATCTATATACTAATGAGAAGCCTCCTCTGCTCTGGAGCCTCAGGCACAGTTCTGACATTAGCACACACCTAGCTGACAGCTTTCTCATTTTCACCTGAAACTCCGAAACCACAAGTCAGATCTCTTTCTCTTTGCTGTTGGGATTTCGTATAAAAGATGGCTGAGTTAAAGTGAACTTTAAACTGACATTATTCTGCTCTGGTGCACTCACGTTAACGTTAGCTAATGAAAGCCATCATAGCTATCCGATATCAATATCCGTAAAGACCCCAAAGGCTGAATGATTGCATCATCTTCTCAGTAAATCTAACTTAGACTTCTTAGGCCTCTCAAAATTGTATGACTGGGCTGAGATCTCAGCTTGCTGGGATGTCAGCTCGCTGGGATCTTCACCACAGCTCTCTGGGATCTTCACCAAGATCTTCAACATCTCCCTGTCACAAGCCATCATACCCTCATGCCTAAAATCAGCCACCATCATCCCTGTTCCCAAGAAGCCCGTCTCTGAGGACCTGGGTAACTTCAGGCCAATAGCACTCACACCGGTGATCATGAAATGCTTTGAGAAACTGGTCCTGCATCACATCAAGGCAAGACTGCCTCCGTCACACGATCCACATCAGTTTGCTTACAGGGCAAACAGGTCCACGGAGGATGCAATCACCATCGCAACCCACACAGCACTGACCCACCTGGAACATCCAGACAGCTACGTGAGGATGCTCTTCATAGACTTCAGCTCAGCATTTAACACAATCATCCCGGACGTCTTAATCCATAAACTTCTGGACTTGGGCCTCTCCTCCTCCATCTGTGCCTGGGTCAAGGACTTTCTCACTAATTGACCTCAGTGCGTCAGACTTGGCCCCCACATCTCCTCCTCTATCACCCTAAGCACCGGCGCGCCTCAAGGCTGCGTGCTGAGCCCAATGCTCTACTCCCTGTACACCCATGACTGCACACCAGCCCATCCCTCAAACATCTTCATCAAATTTGCTGATGATACAACAGTCTTGGGGCTCATCTCAGGAGGAGACGAAACAGCATACAGGGATGAGATAAAGTGCCTGGCAGCATGGTGCTCAGTGAACAACCTCTCACTGAACACCACAAAAACAAAAGATCTCATCACAGACTTCAGGAGGAAATGCTTCGTCATCCCGGCCCTGCTCTGCATAAATGGGGTCAGCGTGGAGAGGGTAGAGTCCTTTAAATTCCTGGGAGTCCTCATCTCCGAGGACCTCTCCTGGTCTGCCAACACCTCAGCCACCATCAAGAGAGCACAACAGAGACTCTACTTCCTCAGAGTACTCAGGAGGAATGACACAGAGAGGAAGCTGATGGTGTCCTTCTATCGGGCGACCATCGAGAGTCTGCTGACATACTGCATCACAGTGTGGTACGAAGGCTGCTCTGCTGCAGACAAAAAAGCTCTGCAGAGGGTCGTCAAAACAGCAGAACGGATCACTGGCTGCCCTCTCCCCTCTCTGAAAGACATTGCTCTGTCCCGCTATCTCAGCAGAACTAAAACAATAACCAGCAACTCCACACACCCCGGCCACCACCTCTTTGAACTTTTGCCCTCTGGCAGACGTTTAAGAACAATCAAAACACACACCAACAGATACAGAGACAGCTTCTTTCCAACGGCCATCTGCACACTCAACACTAAAAAGCACTGACAATACATTTCAGCACTGCATATTTGCACAATATCTGCACAATACATATTTTTTTAATTTAGACATATATTTATTCTTAATAGAACTTAGAACTCCAGATTTTCGCTAAAACCGTAGATTAACATACATATATATATATATTTTTATTATTTATTATGTCATTCTCGTATGTTTTTTATGTCATGTCCTGTATTGTATGCACCGACTGAGATGCAACTGTGATTTCATTGTAAGCTGAGCCTACAATGACAATAAAAGCATTCTATTCTATTCTATTCTATTCTATTCTATTCTATTCTATTCAACTCTCCATCGGCCGCATTGCTTGTACCAGGCTACAATATCTTTAGACGGGACAGAACTGAGGGAAGAAGGGGTGGGGTCATGATATATATCAAGGAACACATCATCTGTCATCAAATATGCTGGCCTTTTGTCCATGATTTAGAGTGTATTGGTCTGAACATAGTGCTCTCATCTGAAATGTCTTTTGTGCTTATTGTTGTATATCGTCCACCCTCCTCCAGTAATGACTTTTATGTCACATTTAAAAAGCTACTTTAAGCATGTGATTTTAAAACTGAGGTCATACTACTTGGCGATCTCAACTGTAAGTGGTTAAACAAGACTAATAGGAAATCCCTTAAACAGATCACAGACAGTCTGGACTGCATCCTCCCAGACACAGATAGACCTCATATTCAGTAACAAGCCTGAAAGAGTCGTTAAGACGTTTAATCTCATCACTGGACTGTCCGACCACAATCTGACATTAATATCAAGAAAACTTTCAAAAAAGTGCTTTCATCATAATGAAAAACCTGTGGAGCAACTCAGATTTCCAAAAAATGAAATGGCTAATTTTCAAAGAGTAGTGCAGCAGACTGATTGAAACAACATACTCACTAGGAGCAACACAGAAACAGACAGTGAAATGTTACATAGTTTAGTTAAGGAGTTCACGAGAAGGGTCAAAGGACAAAACAAAACAATGTACTCCCTTGGCTCAACAGTGAAATATTTCAACTGATGAAGGAAAGAGACTCTGCACTGAAAAGATCGTTTAAGTCCAAGTTAGATGGTGACAGGAATAGATTCACCTCATTATGAAACAGAGTGATCCAACAAATCAGAAAAACCAAAGCCAATTTTTTCATAACAATTATCAATGAGGCAAAGGGTAACACAAAGCTGATCTGGGAACAAATTAAGAATGTTATGGGAATTGGTCACAGGCCTAGGAAACAGTTAGAGCTGAACCTGAACAGTAAATTAATACAAGACCCAGCACAAATTGCTGTAGCCTTCAATCGATATTTCATCAACTCTGTGGCTGAAATCGCACAGAATTTCCCTCAAACATCTACAAATATTCTTAAAGTAGATGAAAGCAAGCCTTCCTTTCACATCAAACCGATCTCTGAACAAAAAACCCAAGCACTTATTAATGGATAAGTTAATTAACTTATTAACTTATTACGCAGAGAACTTAGACCAGACGCCGAAACGATTGCTGCATGGCACGCACTGGCAGCGGAGCAAAGCACTGTGGTGCTTCCTATGTGAACAACACCATTGGTTAACATGGGCGCTGAAACGAAAATGGCTCCGCTCCTCGGCGCTTTGCAGCTAATCACGGCACTTCTGCATCCTCTCTGAACCCAGCGTTAGCCTACCCCATCACACTAACTATTAATCAGTCAGTACTACAGGGGATTTTCCCATCTACCTGGAAAACCGCAATTGTAACTCCGATATTAAGTCAGATGACCCACTAATCACCTGTAACTACTGCCCAATCAGTATCCTACCTGTGATCTCCAAGGTTGCCGAGAAATGTGTGTCAGAGCAGCTTGTCTCCTTCCTCAATATTGGTCCATTCACTCTCCACCCCATGCAGTTCATCTTCAGGGCCCATCACTCCACTGAAACAGCTAGCTGTTTCTTCTTAGAGAAGGTCAGAGCTAAGGCCGACAAGGGGGGTGTGGTTGGCGCTGTGTTTTTAGACCTTCATAAGGCCTTTGACACTGTCAATCACCACATCCTAATCGCCAAACTGTCTGCTTTTAACTTCGCCCCACTGACACTCAAATGGATTGAGTAATACCTTAATGGTAGAAGTCAATATGTTTCCGTGAACAATCATCGTTCTCAACCTTTACACTGGTGTACCACAAGGATCAATACTTGGCCTGCTTCTGTTTAGTCTATATATTAATGATCTACCATCGGTTTGCCCGGAAATCAATACCCTATATGTGGATGACACAGTAATATATGTGCATGCCAGCACGAAACATCTGGCTGCTGTCAAACTCACCACAGCGATGGATCAAATTACCAACTGGCTAAATTGCTCCTGCCTCCAACTTAACCTCAATAAAACTGTAGGAATGTTCTTCACAAAAAGTCAATGTAACATCATCCCAAATATCACAATCTCTGGTAAAAACATTAGTATTGTTCCACATTTGAAATATCTGGGCATCACCATCGACTCCAATCTTTCTTTTAAAACACACATTAGAAAAGTGTGCAATACGGTTTAAGTTTAACTTGGCTAATTTTAAATACATAGGAATACACTAACTTTTAATGATGCAAAATTGTTCATGGATGCCATGATCACGTCACATCTCACATACTGTTTGACAAGCTGGGGACAAACTAACAGCTCAACACATTACAACCATTAGCAACCCTTTACAAAAAAACCCATCAAAGTATTGGATCAAAAGCCTAACAGTTCACATCACTGCATCATTTTAAAAAAACACAAACTACTGAGCTGGGAAGACATAATCAAATGTAAACATCTGCCTGGTCTTCAAAATCCTGCATAACGTCGCTCCTCCCCCTCTCAACTCATTTATAATCCAACGTAACAGCAGTCATACCACTAGAAGCACCACACGAGGTGACCTTATAAGCCCATTCAGGAAAAGCACATTCGGTCAATTATCATTCTCAGTCAGACTGGAATTCACTGCCCGCCATTATCAAAGACATAAATACATACTCCACCTTCACCAAACACCTCAAAACATGGCTATCAGATAACTATAACTGCAAACATTAACCCCCGTCGTGATATGTGACATTGTCATTATCTGTTGCCGCTCCATGCCTTGTATGTACCGTTATTTTTATTTTATTTATTTTTTTATTTTTATTTTTTCGCATTCGTACTTTTTATCCCTTGCATCCCCTTGTAATATTAGCTATTCGAGATTGCCTATTCTGTCAACCGACCGGGGACTACAGCTGGAAATTAGCCATAAAGGCTAAAGCTGCTCCTTTTACTGTAAAGTTTATTAAAGGAGACTGTCCACGTCATCATAAACAAAAAGCTTAAGGTAGGCTCCATGTGTAAAACAAAGGCAGAGAGAAAATATATTTTACATATTTGCAGTTTGGTGTTTCAGGTGAACTTAACAGAAAATGAAAGACAAAGACAAAAAATCTGAAGATTATCATTAAAAAAAAATTAAAATACTGAAATAAAGTTAACTAATTTATGACTGTGTTTAATTTTTCACTGGAATTTGAAAAAACAGCTTTATCAAATACAAATGTTTCAATGCCATTTTTCAGTTCAGGATTTGTTTCCATCGCCAGATGTGTGTGTGTGTGTGTGTGTGTGTGTGTGTGTGTGTGTGTGTGTGTGTGCGTGATCTAAAATAATTAACTACATGCTGCATCAACAGATGCTGAGCTAAGCAAAGCAATTTTTTAAATACATTTTCAGTAAACTTCCAACTAGTTTCTGCCTAACTTCTGCAAAAGTTTTTTTAGTAAGTACATTTTAAGTAAGTAAACTTCATAATTTCCCATTTTTAAAAGTTTCCTTCATTAATTGCCCATTGAGGCTGAATAATAATGTCATCACAGCACTCAATAAATGTCACTCTTTATACTTTGAGACAACAATACATTATCAAATAATTTAATGACAGGAAAAAAGTTAGTGTGTGTGTGTGTATGTGTGTGTGTGTTTGTAGAAATTAATTACAATGAATGAGTGAGTTTTCTCTTACACACACACACACACACACACACACACACACAAACAAACACCATACTTACTTCTGAAGTCTTTGGGGATTGACCTGCAGGACTCGGCGCCATTCTTCAGGTAGCGCAGTCTCTCTTTGACAGTCTTCATGTTTATTGTGTCCCACATTTGCATACTGTCAACATCTGTAAGCAGTTTTCTCACCTATCACACACATACACACACACACAAACACACACACACACATGGATACAACATTGTATACAGACAGGTTGGATCCAGTTATATCAGCCATAACCAATAGAGTTTAATAAAGTGTAACTTCATGTTACTCATGTAGGCTGTTGCAATACAACTTCAGGAAACATTTTAGTGTCTTCACTGTGCTGCTGTACCTCTTTGGAGAGTTTACGTGTTTGGGTGTTGTTCAGCTGGCTGTGGACGACATCGACGTCTGTCTCCAGCTGGGCGAGCTCCTGGCCCAGCAGTGGCACAGACAGGTCCGTGTACACCCCCCGGTTGCGCAGGTACTGGTGAGGCTCCAGTCGGGCCGTCAGGTTCTCAACCAGAGCCTTGAACTGAGGGAGAAGCTGGCTGGACAAAGTCACCTGCAAGAAAACACAGACAGAAAGTCCTGAAAAATGTTATGTGCTTTCTGGGTTTCATGTTCAACTTCATATATTCTGGAATATCATTTTCATTGGGTACCATCACTGACAAGACATGGAAGTCATGCTGATATTAATCATAAAAAAACACAACTGTTGAATCCAGTCAAAATGTCACATTAGAAGAAATGTTTCTAACCAGCGCAGTGTGGCTCGGTATTACTGTGTATACATATAATCCATCAAATCAGAGGTGGAATTAGACCGGACTGGACTCACACCCAAAATGATTCTGGTTGACTTTAGTTCTCACCTGTTTCTGCAGCGTGGTCAGAGATCCTCCACAGGTCTCAACCTGCTGCAGCACGGCCTCATACTTCACAACAGGGAACGACCACAGGTTGGTGTCCACCGGGCACACACATGAGCCATTCTTCTTCTGGCCTGAGGCATGCTGAGCCTGGCCATCACCCTGCTGTCACACATGGATAAAGAAGATTTACAATGATGGTAAGGAGGCTGCATTAAATAAAAGAAACAAAAATAATTTTAAAAAAGCCTCACTTTCACTCTTATTCTTAGTTTCTAAGAGTAATATATCAAGTGTTACTTACTGATGGCAGCAGCAGCAGGAGCAGCAGCAGCAGCAGCATCTTTAGAGCTGGAGATATGAATAGTGGACTGAAGAGGACAGAAGCTGTTTGAGCTGAAATCACCACTCCTCCTCTTTTCTTTTCTCTTATAATGTCGATCACAACAAAGGCACATTTTCCTGAATTCCAGACTTGCTTCTTTCCACCAATGTGTCACAACAGAGCCTTAAAACCACTCATGTGGATGTGAAACTCAAATAATGTCTACTATGGGGTTTCACATTGCTTTATTTTGCTATATTTTATCCATGTTTGGTTGTTGGTTATTATTCCCTCTTTGCAATACCTTCTTTTATATTTTCTCCTGTTTTTAACATCCATATAAGATAATGATGCAGTAATGACAACATATTTATTCATTTATTTATGTAATGTAATGTCGTGTCATGTAATGTGTTAGTTGAAATGACATTCATCAACCAGCAGTGAGTTTTTGCAATTGGGTTCATTATATATGTAATTAGTACATGGAAATCAATTATTTAACTGTTGATTTGTTTATTTGTTTGTTTATTAGCTGTGCTTTGCTCTAAATGCAGAAAAAGACAAACATAGTTCAGTGATTTTAGTAGTTAAGTGACAATAAGCTAGTTCTAACAGAAGTAGCCAAGGATCCACAGGAATGGGGCAGGTAAAAGGTGCAAGCAGGCCAGTAGGCATAGGCAGAAGAGACTGAAAAGCAAATCAACATTGACACATGGCAACTGACTGGGGAAATAGGCTGGATTATACTGTATACTGAAACACAGGGGAGTACGAGGACATAAGCAGAGAGACAGAAAGGGCACAAATTAAAACTGAGACAGCAATAATTTCATTTTATTACATAAATCATAACTGAAAATAATATTGCAAAAATATGCTTATAAATAAATTAGGTCATTAAATACCAGTTTACCAATATAAAACTAATAATAATATAATTTATAATATCTCAAAAAAGCACCAGAGGCCTGTCTCATGAAGCAGGATAAGAAAGTTATCTAGATAATCTGAATCAGAATCAAAACCAGCTTTATTGGCCAGGTATGTGTACATGTACCAGTAATTTCACTCTGTTTTTCATTCTTCTCAATGTACTTACACAGGAATAGATACGGATAAGAACTAGCTGAAAAATTAAGTGGTAACTTAAAAAAAATATCCTGATCGTCCTGTGTCATCTGCTCTTGTTCTGTTTTTTACATCCTCTGCTGGGCCTTTTAGATGACGCTGTCTTTGTTTGGAGTTTGCAGATCCCAGATACCTGAGGGTCTCCACATCAGACGCTGTGGTTGAGTATTCAGATAGGTTGTAGTCTTTTGTGTGTAGGGAGAAGAGCAGTGGTGAGAGCACACATCCCTGGGGGGCGCCAGAAGAGATTGTTAGTGGGTGGATATGATTTTCCTCAAACTCACCTGTTTCCTCCTGTGGGTCAAGAAGTTTGTGATCCACTGACAGGTGGAGGCTTGCACATTGAGGTCAGTGAGTTTGGCGTGGAGAACTTCTGGGATGATGCCTGGAAGTGCCCCCAGACAGGATCCATGTGTATGTTGCAGGATGTAGTGCAGTCCCATGTTGACTGCATCTTCTACTGACCGTTTACGAAATACCAACCTGTACCCCCCAACGTACAATATAATATATGTTAAATATTTATCCTCATTTTATTAACGATGTCAACAGGTCAGTCTCTTGTTTTATCATATTTCATTTCAATAAAACAAGATTTCCTTACTTCCCCGAAGAGCAATGGACAGTTACAGAAGAGATCTGTGGCTTCAGCACAGGGAGGATTAAAATGGTAAACTGTGGGACGTGATCAGTCATAACATGTCCATCTGTGGCAAACACTTTATCACAGTTCATCACAGAGTAAATAATATGTGCACCTATATTGTTTGTAGATTGAACAATGGCTTGATCATAAACTACATGCTTTTGGAGGAATGGAGTTTGGTTTGGTTGAAAGACTGCTGGGAGCAGAGGGTATTTTAAAATAAATAATTCATATAAAAGCTGACCCACCTTTAATAATGAACCTTGTAAACAGCACAAAGTAACATAGTCAGTGGACCTAAAACTGAGCTCAGCTTGCAGTAAGAAGTTGTAGAATATGCATAAACAGCTATCAACAGCTATAACTGGGGACCTTCAGTAATTTGTATTAAATGTCCATAATTTATGTGTGAAGATTCCACTGAATATTACCATATTTTCAGGTAGTTACTTAGTTAGTAGTTATTATGTATATTAAGATTTTACAGACATGATGAGCTTATAAAATAGGATTCATTGTCATCAAGTGAACTATACTATAAACAATTTATAAAGAAGGCACAGAAAACACAAAAAGAATTAGCAATATCATTTCTTGTAAATTAAACAAATTTAAAATAATATTGCACAATCATACATAGTTACATACACATAAATCAGGTAATTAAATATCTGTTTACCACACATGCCAGTATCACTTTAAGGCAATTAAATTGGAATTGACTAAATTGACCCTCTTAAAGAATCTGTAGTGCAAAGTTTCACTTCTCTGTGTCTAGGATTTTGATCAATCCTGCACACTTTCATCTGTGCATTATATATCCCATGCATCCCTTTTCCCCTTCTTATTTAAGTACAACTCATTTTCTCTTTACTTTTTAGCTATTTTTTTTTTCAACATCATAGCAGGCAGAATAGAAACAGGAAACCAGAGAACAGAGATGCTGCTTAATTTGTCTGCAATCTAAGCTAAAATATGCTCAGATGTTAGGAAGCTAGGTTCAGTCTATATAGCAGTATCAGATATTCTAAAAACAGGTGCTTGCTAGTTGTTATCATTCATCTGACTTTTGAGAGGGTAATTGTTAATCTATTGTATTGTTAAAACCTCTGGAGCAGTACAGTAGGATTATACAGTTTTCAAAGGACTGATCACTTAAACACTTTGTTTTAAGGGTACCATATAATGTAGAATCGAGACTGCTGTGGTTACCAAACAAAACATTGCCTGTATAACAAAACCACAGAATTAAACATGTGAGAAAAATGCTGCAGTCTGTTCCGGTGTGTTATTTCTTCTGTTTATTTATTGTGAGCCCCGTGCAGAGTAGTGACTTTCTGTTCCTGAATCCTTCACCGCATCTTCAGGACAGACATTGTACGTGCATCTCTGCAAACCCACAACCACAAAAGACACTTTCTCTTCAACATTTTGATTAACTTCAAATCTTCAAATATCATCACTGCGGTCTGAAGGACCAACGATCTCCGGTCTGCATAGACTGTCTAGTTCTAAAAAAAAAAAGTTCATATGAGAACAGATGGAGCTACGAGCACTGACAATCCCAAAGACAATAAAATGATTCCCCAACCAGAGGGCCTGAATGAATGATAAGGTGAGGGATCCATCCAGAGCCAAAATAGCTGCCTTTCTGTAGGATGACAAGGAAACATACAACACCACCAGAGCAAGACTGAAAGCTGGTAGCAGGGAGGCAAAGAGGACCTCAACACCAACAGTACTAAAGATATGTGGCAAGCAATCCAGACAATCACAAACCTCCAAAGCAAGATTGCCCCCATCATGTGTGAGGCTACGCTGATGAGTTTAACACAGAGAACAAAAAGGGAGCTGGGGCATTTGTTATTGGTATTCTGTGACAGAGAAGAGAAACTCATCTCCAGGTGAAATATTTCATTTCAATAAGTTGATTTAATTTTCCATTGGTACAGTTATGGCAGTATTATTTGTTCATAACATGTCATCTCATTATTGGTTGTAAATGCGTACTAGTATTGTATTTTTAAGGTATGCAGCCAGTGAGATAAAAAGAGAGGAACAGAGAATGCTTATGTAGATTCTTGTGTGAGTGGTTTGATTGTTCAGTGATCGCTTGGTAATGCCTCGGGGCTCCGCTAGGGGGGATTGCGCTCTGCTTCCTCACGAGTGAGTGCAAGAGCCGCGTGTGGTTTTCCTCATTCCTCTCTGTCATGAAGTTTAATGACTCACACAGTTTAACTTGACCCTTTATTATCATTGGTAGTCGTCCATGAACATACTAGCACATAGCATCTTAGCTGCTGCGACTTAGCTATCTCAAAACATACAACAAACTCTGACATGGAAGCCCCAGCTGTAACACGTATGCTGTTCCCAGGATGCAGTGACCTCTTGTGGCTAACGCAAATAACTAAATCCAAATCACATCACACACTCCCATTACTATTCCTCTAGTTTAAGGTAATTACCTTACATAAAGCACTGTAGCTATACTTGTAAACGCACGGTAGTAAACGTTTTTGCTGTGTTACTGTTAGTAATCTTAAAAGAAAAGATATGTTTTGTACTTGTATTTTGTTAAAAGATTTTCTTGCTAACTCAGGCACTATCACTTTAAAGCAATTAAATTGGAATTGACCAAATTGACCCTCTTAAAGTATCTGTAATGTTAAGTGTCACTTCTCTGTGTCTAGGATTTTGACCACTCCTGCACACTTTTATCTATGCGTTATTTATCCCATGCATCCCTCTTTCCCTTCCTATTAAAGTACAACTCATTTTCTCTTTTCTTTTTAACTATTTTATATCTCAATATCATAGCAGGCTGAATAGAAAACAGAAAACCAGGAGGGTATTGTTAACCTATTGTTTTGTTGAAATCTCTGGAGCAGTACAGTAGGATATACAGTTTTCAAAGGACTGATCACTTAAACACTTTAGTGTATATGGTACACTTAAAACAATGTAGAATGCACGACTGCTGTAGTTACCAAACAAAACATTGCCTGTATATGGGTGTGTGACGTGACATGGCAGTTTTGCTGTCTTCATTGTCAAACATGTATAAATATAAAATATATTTGTCAAAAACCTTCTCAGTATTGTGCAGAAGATTATGCTTTATGCGAACATACTCAACATTACAACAGTTCATCACTCATTTTTTCAGAATTTTCAACCAAACATAACAAAACTCATATGGTGTGACTGTCCGACACTTGTTTCTCAAAATAAGAACTTGAATAAAGCTAAGAAAAATAAATGCAAAAATTCTCAAAACAATACAGAAAAATAATACAGATGTCTATTTGTGAGCCTACTCTTTTCAAAGTCCAAGCATAATGTTTTGAGTCAGTTCTGATCAAAAAGATTTTGTCACACAAATCAAAATCATATGGTGTGACACTATTTTGGGATATTTCAACGGGCAACTGTTTTGACATCCTTGGGAATGAGAGGTCCTTCTTCAGCAAGGTTGTTCAGTACTATTAATACCAGACCATGACAGGTTTCTGAGGTGAGTTATCATTTTTGTGTTTTCAATAAATCAGATTTTGTTGGCACTCTGAAAAAAGTCCCACTTCCAGATGTCTTTTGGTGTGACACATTTTTCATAGAAATGCAAAAGAAATTTTATTTTTTTGTCATAATTACATGTAAATCTATGTTGCTTCGTTATAGCTAGCATCTTGTTAGCATGTTAATGTGTAGCTACAAGACTCAAGGTTGTGCTAAGTGCAGAAAACATACTATGGTGTGACTCTTTATCATATGGTGTGACCTGTCTGCCTGTCACGCCATATGATTTTGATTGTCACACCATATGATACGAATTGTAATTTCCTGCAGATATAACAATAAATAACAAAGTCTAATGTATGTTTTGTCCTTTTAAACATTTGTTTGCATCCATCATCACATAAAAGCTGTAATTATCCACAATAGATTGTGTTTAGTTTAGTTTAGTTTTATTCGGTGATACAGATTTCTAGTTTATCAGACAGACACAGCAGACCCCTTCACAGAAACTTTACAATGCTGTTTAAGTCTAAACAATGTTTTGTCTTCGTCTTAAACCATACAGTCCCTTTTCTTTTGTCAGCTTGAGGCAAATAATGACACCCTGCGAGGAGAGAGGAGTTGCTGAGGCAAAGAAAAGAAAAGTAAACGACAACGGTCTGTTTCCATTCGTTGACCAATAGGAAGGTCTGAGGGAGGGTTTTAGAGGGTGCCTTCATTGTTGATTCAAAAGGCCTTGGGGCAGATTTCTTGAAGCCTGGCAATACATGATTTCTAAAATATCATTGGACTAGAACACTGTAGGCAGTGCAACTAAGAGGAATGCAGTTATGAAATGCAGAGACTCTCATCTCATCTCAACCCTAATTAATATTTCCTGCCATATGAGTGATCAGTACTCACCAATAGGTAGGTTAATACATGTTTTGCATTGACACATGGCGACATGATCATACGGTGTGACACTATATCATGTGGTGTGACATTCCAAATTGTGAAAATAACATACCTTTATTAATGATAAAATGTGAAAATGTTCATGGAATACATAGAAAATAGTTTGAGCAAGAGTCACAAATATTTTTATAATTTTATAGCAAGGTTTGTCACAATAAATAGAAAATAAGTTGAAAGACTGACGACATAGGTCTCACATTGAGCAATGATTTAGAAAAAAATACACAAATTTAATTAATTTTCACAAAACTATAATGGATCACAGTTTAGTTATGATAAAGGACTTTGATAAAGTGAGTAACTTAAGAAAGGTATAATCCATTTTCATTTTATATACAATTATTTTCATGTCACGCCATATGACGATTTTAGGCACTAATACAACAAATTGTCACATAAATTCTGATTCCAATTGAAAATCTAAAAATAACATGTTTCTATAAAGATGAGAGTTGGTAGAACAAAAGTCGATCATTTTTATGCCTGTTATTTGAAGTTTTTGAAAAAACACTTTTTTCTGGTGTATATGCCACTGACCCATAACAAAACCACAGAATTAAACATGTAAGAAAAATGCTGCAGTCTGTTCCGGTGTGTTATTTCTTCTGTTTATTTATTGTGAGCCCCGTGCAGAGTAGTGACTTTCTGTTCCTGAATCCTTCACCGCATCTTCAGGACTGACACTGTACGTGCATCTCTGCAAACCCACAACCAAAAAAGACACTTTCTCTTCAACATTTTGATTAACTTCCCATCTTCAAATATCATCACTGCGGTCTGAAGGACCAACGATCTCCGGTCTGCACAGACTGTCTAGTTCTAAAAAAAAAAGGTTCATATGAGAACAGATGGAGCTACGAGTACTGACAATCCCAAAGACAATAAAATGATTCCCCAACCAGAGGGCCTGAATGAATGATAAGGTGAGGGATCCATCCAGAGTCAAAATAGCTGCCTTTCTGTAGGATGACAAGGAAACATACAACACCACCAGAGCAAGACTGAAATCTGGTAGCAGGGAGGCAAAGAGGACCTCAGCCCCAACAGCACTAAAATATGTGGCAAGCAATCCAGACCATCACAAACCTCCAAAGCAAGATTGCCCCCATCATGTGTGAGGCTACGCTAATGATCTTACCACATTTAATGGTCACTTGGATCTCTTCAGTGAAGGGTCACCTGTAAGCGGAAGACCGGCCACCGTCAGTATCCACAGTGGATGTGAGAGGAACATATATAAAGATAGTAGACTAGCCGTGGTAGTGCGTGCCAACCCGTGTTATATGTGGGTAAGGCATACACTGATATCACACTGATTACATCATTTTGCTTTAGTTACACATTGTCAAACCTGCTCAGTTAATTTTTGCATCCAGGTTTATCAAATGAAAGCGATGTATCAATATTAAGTCAGATGACAGGCACTGTAATTACAAACTGAAAGTGTCTGCTTTGTACAACAACAGCAGCTGAGTCACAGCACAGAGCAGCATGAGTCAGATTTTAAATGTACATCATAGCCTGATATGAATTTGCTTGAAAACTTGATGCAGTGAAATCCATTCAAAGTCCAAGGACCACCCACCCTGAATTTAGACAAGCAATAAAGATGAATAAACTCAACAAGTTTTTTTTCCATAAGAAATCAAGAAATTTTAGTTCCCCATATCTTTCAGTTTTGCTAAAGTTGCATCTGTGTATCAACCTTTAACTTATATGTAAATCAATTCCAACCACAAGGAGGAAGTTATCCCATTATGTACTATAACGACACATCACAAACAGACATACACGTTCACTTCTCACACGTAGATGTTAGTGGGAGTGTTCATAAGTTAGAAGCTGCTGCTGCAGTCATATTTGAACTGCGGTCAGGGACTGTTTCATTGAGCTCTGGACTCTGATCCACCATGAAGCTCTATGTGATCGTTCCTCTGTGTGCTCTGATCACCTTCACCCAACAGGTAAGAAAACACAAATGCATAACGTGACTACTATTCTTTTCTTAGATGACTTTATTCAGTATTTTTTTTGTTACATGCCGTGTTTGATCTTCTTGATTTCAGGCACCTTCACGTGATAAGTGTGTGTGTGAGTTTACTAATTCAGAGAGGCCATTCCCTCATGACAAACTCAGCGCAGCGGAGGACAATGCATCAAGATGCAACACTAACATCAACCCACAGAAGGTAACTGGTACCGTTATTTTCTACACCAGACAAGAACACAACCTCCCTCAGCAGCTATAAAACTGTAATAATATGTAATAATAGTAATTTAATAAACAAAAACTATGTGTTTATGCGTTGATGTTGAAGGAGTCCTGAGTGGTGTCTCCTCTCTCTGCAGACTCTGGAGCTGGAGAGTCTGCTGCTGGGTTTGGAACGACGTCTGCCCCGGCTGCAGGAAGATGTGTCGATCCTGGAGAGGGAAGATGACGGAGAGCTCTATGGAGTTATCAGCCTGCAGGTGATAGAGAACGAACTGCTGGAGATCACGCAACTCATGGACAAGCTTAACAGCACCACCCTGGAACACCAGCATCTTACTACTAATGCCACCAAACAGGTACATTCACACAGAGAGACAAGCACCAGCTGCTAACTGGTGGCATCATTGAAGAATGCAGCGTCTATGTGCAAATCTGCTTAAAGTATACATTGATTTTTGGTTGTATAGCAGAAATGAAACATAAAAATTACTCATATAATATTAATTCTGCACTTAAAATTGTACTTTATACACAGTATACAGTTTACAGCCTGGTCAAAGTAGCCCACAATTAATGTAGGCTGAAAAACAATATGTGTAGGTAACACAGTTTCTACCTTTGCCGCCATCTGGTGGTATCAAGAGTGACAATGGCAGAGAGCAATGCTTTCCACATCACATAGTACTCATAGTAATATATTCATCATGAACATTTGAGCCAAAAAACACAATGTAAAAGGTGTGTACTGATGCAGAGCCCCCTGTTGACCAGATACATTTATAGAGGGCTGCTAACATTTCAGTTTGTATTTTTATCAGATATTCAGACAAAATGTTTTTCAAATTTCAAAACTGTATCAGTATTTATTCAGTTTATTTTTAAAAAACTAATTCCACATAGAAGCTCTATTGTCTAGGCAAGAAATATTGTTTTAAATTTGGTGGTAAAGTTTGACATTTTTAAGTATAAATAATATGATATCTTATGTTAGCAAAGATAGGAAAAAGAGGACAAGAAAGGAAAAAAAAAGAATAAAGATAGACATGAAAAGGTTATCATAAATATACACCTGAATATTTTGGAAACCCCCAAAAACTGTGATTTTCAACTACATTCTAAGTGCTTAAGTAAGTGCTTTATAATCACTAATAAGCAGTCAATATGCTATTAATATGTATGCTAACAAGCAACAAGTTAATTGATTAATATGTGGTCCTAATCTTATGCGTTATATATATTTTTTTTCATCAATGGAAAAGCCAGTATAGTTTTCAGGTAATGCTGAATTCAAGGGCATTCTTTCCAACTGTCTCTCAGCTGGAGGACCTAAAAGCAGAGATGGACGAGCTGGAGACGTTCGACACCATGCAGGTGGTTAAGAGACAACGAGAAAACCAGCTTCTGAAAAGCAACCTGACCAAGTGCAGAGATAAACGCCCCACCACGCAACCCAGTCAGCCTCCACATGGTATGTCCTCAAACCGCACTACACAACAGACTGTGGGGAGATTGTTTTTAAACTTATTATTATGGTTATGTAGCTATTGCTTTTTTGTGTCTATTTACTGATGTGAAATTTTACTACTTTACTACTTTTACTCTAATTTTGTTTTACCTGAGCAAAATCAGTTGTGACCAGACCTCCAGCAAAAGTACATCCAACATCAGAGGACATTGTGGTTCTCTGTCCAGTGTCTGCACCAGAAATTGTCACTAACAGCTGTGAAGGGCCCTCCCCACTAAGAGCCAATGTAGGTTATAAATGAACTGTGGGAAGCTCTCAGGACCAATCACCACAATTAGGAAGTAATTATCAACTAGTGGACGCCTCGCTCACAGCTGTATTGGTGTAGTTTATCTACATCTGCACAATTTCTCTTTGTTTCATTTTGTATTTTCTCCCAAGGTAACTGTCCCCGCGGTCAGTTCCGCAACATTACCGGGCCGAGGAAGTTCATAGAAGGAGAATATCCTGGGTCCTATAAGTATGGGGCCTGGGGTCGGGATCCCAAACCAGAGGCTGGGAAGGAGAGCTGGTATTGGCTGGTGATGATGACTTCCAGTGACAGATACGCCCACTACGTCCGTCTCTACTCCAGCCTAAGCGCTCTCATTGTTGGGCAGAGCACCCCAGGTAGAGAACTTGTTTAGTCAGAATCTGCTAGCCTGTGCAACAGGGTTTTGTTTGTATACGTTTCTGGACAACAATGGTGGACAATACCTGCATTATCATTCACTGTTTGGGTCTTTTCATGGGACTTTCTGATGATAAGACATCATCAGACTTATCCTTAAAAAAACATCTAAAATAATATTTATTGCTCCCTTTTATATTAAGAAATGATAACAAAACTTACTTATGTTTGCATTCACTTCCTTCTCTCTTGCTTCTTCTATCTTCTTCCAGGAAATGTCGAGATCAGCCCATCTAACCCAACCGACAACACCATCCAGGGTCCAAATGTTGTCATGTATAGAGGGGCCTTGTACTACAACTGTTACAACCAAGATGAAGTTTGTCGATTCAACCTCACCTCCAAAACTGTGACCAACATAAAACTACCCAAAGGCACCAGGTACACTGCTTCATTGTTTGAATGGGTTTTGAATTCTGAAGTTTTATAAGAACAATACGACAATAAGACTAAAATGAATGTGTGAATTAAAACTTTGTAAAATATTATTATATACATTTAAAATGATTCATATGCCAAATCACAGCATACTGTAGCATAATGAGCCAAAGAAAACTAAGATACAGATTTCCACATTATGTACACACAGTATACAGATACAGTATTTTCAAAATCTTCATTTCTTAAAAGAAAACATCACTTCTATCCTCTGTGTTTTTCAGGTATAACTCAAAGGGTAACTTCTGTCACCTTGAGGAATGCTACCCGTTCACAGACCTGGACCTGGCTACAGATGAGTCAGGCATCTGGGTGATCTACACCACCAACCAGGACTTTGGAAACCTAGTGCTGTCCAAGCTGGAGGACGATGAACAGTTCAGACTTGGCCAAACCTGGCACACCTCAGTCTACAAGCAGGGCGTAACCAACACCTTTATGGTGTGTGGTGTGCTCTACGCAACACGGTTTATCGACAAAGAAACGGAGGAGATCTTCTATTCGTTTGACACTACCACAGGGGTAGAGAGGTTCAACCTTGGCATCTTCATCAGAAAGATGTATCCCAACATTTTGTCCCTGAACTACAGCCCTGTGGACCAGATACTACATGCCTACTGTGACTCCTACATGGTCTCCTATAAGGTTCTGTTTTCATAAAAGGTTAATGCAGACAACATCTTCTATAAAAGCTTGTATTTAAATAAGGGCTAACATAACCCAGATAGCAATGGAATGGTGGCAGTTGGGCGGTCCAGTCCTATTTGCCAGATCTGAGCCACTAGCAGGCTATAGCATGACCAAGTCAGCCGAGAACGAACTGAATATACCAGAAATGACCCAGATCTGGACCATTGCTGGTTTATTCTGGTGGGCTGGATCTGGCCCAGACTTGGGCCAGTTGTAGTTTATTTGCCTAGCAATTCAGTGCCATCATTCCACGTGGTATGTGGGCAGAATGACATGTCTGAAGTGGGCCAGATCTGGGGTGCAACAATTTTGCTATCTGGGAGTAGTGTAATAGTGAGCAGCTTGAATGATCAGTCATAAATAAAGGCATCATACATATATGCATATTCACAATCTATTTTTTCACATACTTATGTGCATGATAGTCCTGTCTATCTTTAGCTTATATGTTCAACTTTGTTGTCCTTGTTCTGTTTATGTCAAGTCCTGTTTAAGTAGATTTAGAGCAATGTTAAAAGTCAAATTCCTTTTCTGTACAACATACTTGGCCATTAAAGTTAGTGGGGAAATGGTCTTTGCTGTCCTTTGCTCAGGCTTTATCTTCTTTCTACCAAGTCAAATAAAGCACTATTTTATAGTATGATCTATGAGTGAAATGTAGCCCATGAGGCTTATCTTATTAGAAAATACTTACAATTGAAATAATTTGAGTCTTTCGTCAACCAAGCTAGTGAAAGCTGGATGTAAATGTACAGTGTGGCAGAATATCTCGATGAAATAGAACTACTTCAGACTTGTAGTGTTTTGATTTTCATGTAGTACTATGAATATAATATATAAAGTGAACCCTATACTTCAGTAGCGTGAAAGCTCACTTGTTATTATATTCAACCACCACTGGGCTGGTATCACTGCCAGCTCATTCTTTTACAGTCAGCTCCTAACCATGAACTTGATTCTCAGTTAGGACTTACCGTCTTAATTGATATTACCTTTGGGTTGAAAATGCAATCAATATTTAGCAACAAGTAATGTTACCCTCAACTTCTCCCCCAACTTCAGTCAAAGATGAGTGTAATACCTACCGTGGTTAAAAACTGAAGTAAATGTTTGAGTGTTGGTGCCACGCTAGCAGACAGCTAGCTCGAGGGATGACAATGTCAGCAGACTCACCTATCGGGGAAAGATTGAAATAGCTAAAGAGTAGCTAAAGTTAGCGTGCTAATATACTAAACTAAAAAAGTAAACATGGTAAACATTTCCTTCTAAACATTAGCAGGTTAATGTTGTCATTGTGGATGTTAGCAAACTGACATTAGCAGTTAGCTGAAAGTAGCTTTCCACTGCCTTACAGCCTCACAGAGCTATAAGCGTGTCTGAAGACTTGACGCTCAAGACTACAACCACAGCCAACAACATGATGATTGTATTTTTCTATTGGAAATAAATCCTATTAAAGTTAATGAGGTCAGTAAAGAATGTTTATAAGGTCATTTATACAATTTTATTCCATCCAGTGTAACAGTGCTACATAACAGACATTTGTTACAGTAAACAGTATGTGATTTGCCTTACAAATCGTAGAGACATGTAGTACCTGACTGTTAATATTAGCTAACCTCATGGATGATTATGATATCATATCATGATATTTTATATAGGGCCAATTACAACATTAGAAGAGCTTGAGATCAGAAGTTTGCCTGGTAGGCCAGTAGATATCCATCATTGTACATGTAGATCTGCTTGTTGGTGGGGTTATAGCTCAGACTGGCCACTCCTTTAGCTACCTTCTCCAGTGGCAGTGCAAGTGAGTTGTCCTCTTTGCCTGTTGCCGTGTCGAAGGCGTAGAACACCTCCTCGTGGTAATCATCCACGTAACGAGTGGCATACAGCACACCGCACACCATGAAAGCATTGCTCACTGCCTTTTTGAACTGCCTCGTCTCCCATGTCTGTGTGACATTGAGGGTCTGAGCCTCGCTGTCCCAAACTAGCCGGCTCACTACGAGATTACCATGGTTACCAACAGTGGCATAGAGGGCCCATAGTCCTGTCTCATCTGCCTCTATGTCCACATCACTGTTGTCACGGCAGGCATAGTAACAATACGGGAACTTGTTGTTGTAACCCACGCCGTTGCCTGGAAGTGTCACCCGTTTAACAGCGTTGCTCGTCAGGTCGTAGCGGCAGACGTCTGCAGAGCTGTAGCAGTGATAGTACAGTGCTTCACCATATAGAACAGCACTGGGACCCTCAATGCTGTCGGTGTGACTGTAAGATGGAGCGATGGTAAAGTCCTCGTAGTTGACAGATTTCATAAAGTCATTATAACTTTGGTAGACGCGCAGAGAGTTGCCCCATTTGTGGCCGCTGATCAGAGGCTGAACCCAGTAGCTGTTCCTCTGTTCCTCACTGTCCACCTGGGCCTGTTTGCCCCACGAACCAGAGATGTAGCTCTTGTCATGGGGACTGACCTTAGTCATGACAGGATCACTAATGCTGGTGATCAGGCCCTTGAGGCAGTGCCTGCCCTGGCCTGGAAACAGAGAGAGATGAGAAGGGTCTGAGAATCAGATGATGTACAGTTCAGTCTAGAGCATTACTCTTTTTGTATTTCTGCCTAGTGGCATAGGTATGGTTTCAGAAATGGCTGGGAGACAACGCAGTAAATAAAAAAAATGTTGAAGCTGTGATTCTTATCCATAAGTAATTGACTACTATTGTTGAGACATCACCCAGAGATGCTGGGTGAATGCAAATGTCCCAATCATTTGGCCCAGACATCAGAACCCGTTTAATGTCCGATTGAGCCCATGTGTGAGTTGCAGTGTTATTGCAGTGCAGTTTACCATACATAGTCATGCCCATGCAGATTAAAAAGATTTTTCAGCTTTTTTAATTTGGGGTTATATGAGTTACTTAAACATAGAGAGGAGGGCTTTGAAGGAAGGAGCAAATAGAGCATGATTTGCATATCTATATACTAATGAGAAGCCTCCTCTGCTCTGGAGCCTCAGGCACAGTTCTGACATTAGCACACACCTAGCTGACAGCTTTCTCATTTTCACCTGAAACTCCGAAACCACAAGTCAGATCTCTTTCTCTTTGCTGTTGGGATTTCGTATAAAAGATGGCTGAGTTAAAGTGAACTTTAAACTGACATTATTCTGCTCTGGTGCATTCACGTTAACGTTAGCTAATGAAAGCCATCATAGCTATCCGATATCAATATCCGTAAAGACCCCAAAGGCTGAATGATTGCATCATCTTCTCAGTAAATCTAACTTAGACTTCTTAGGCCTCTCAAAATTGTATGACTGGGCTGAGATCTCAGCTTGCTGGGATCTTCACCACAGCTCTCTGGGATCTTCACCAAGATCTTCAACATCTCCCTGTCACAAGCCATCATACCCTCATGCCTAAAATCAGCCACCATCATCCCTGTTCCCAAGAAGCCCGTCTCTGAGGACCTGGGTAACTTCAGGCCAATAGCACTCACACCGGTGATCATGAAATGCTTTGAGAAACTGGTCCTGCATCACATCAAGGCAAGACTGCCTCCGTCACACGATCCACATCAGTTTGCTTACAGGGCAAACAGGTCCACGGAGGATGCAATCACCATCGCAACCCACACAGCACTGACCCACCTGGAACATCCAGACAGCTACGTGAGGATGCTCTTCATAGACTTCAGCTCAGCATTTAACACAATCATCCCGGACGTCTTAATCCATAAACTTCTGGACTTGGGCCTCTCCTCCTCCATCTGTGCCTGGGTCAAGGACTTTCTCACTAATTGACCTCAGTGCGTCAGACTTGGCCCCCACATCTCCTCCTCTATCACCCTAAGCACCGGCGCGCCTCAAGGCTGCGTGCTGAGCCCAATGCTCTACTCCCTGTACACCCATGACTGCACACCAGCCCATCCCTCAAACATCTTCATCAAATTTGCTGATGATACAACAGTCGTGGGGCTCATCTCAGGAGGAGACGAAACAGCATACAGGGATGAGATAAAGTGCCTGGCAGCATGGTGCTCAGTGAACAACCTCTCACTGAACACCACAAAAACAAAAGAGATCATCACAGACTTCAGGAGGAAATGCTTCGTCATCCCGGCCCTGCTCTGCATAAATGGGGTCAGCGTGGAGAGGGTAGAGTCCTTTAAATTCCTGGGAGTCCTCATCTCCGAGGACCTCTCCTGGTCTGCCAACACCTCAGCCACCATCAAGAGAGCACAACAGAGACTCTACTTCCTCAGAGTACTCAGGAGGAATGACACAGAGAGGAAGCTGATGGTGTCCTTCTATCGGGCGACCATCGAGAGTCTGCTGACATACTGCATCACAGTGTGGTACGAAGGCTGCTCTGCTGCAGACAAAAAAGCTCTGCAGAGGGTCGTCAAAACAGCAGAACGGATCACTGGCTGCCCTCTCCCCTCTCTGAAAGACATTGCTCTGTCCCGCTATCTCAGCAGAACTAAAACAACAACCAGCAACTCCACACACCCCGGCCACCACCTCTTTGAACTTTTGCCCTCTGGCAGACGTTTAAGAACAATCAAAACACACACCAACAGATACAGAGACAGCTTCTTTCCAACGGCCATCTGCACACTCAACACTAAAAAGCACTGACAATACATTTCAGCACCACTGCATATTTGCACAATATCTGCACAATACATATTTTTTTAATTTAGACATATATTTATTCTTAATAGAACTTAGAACTCCAGATTTTCGCTAAAACCGTAGATTAACATACATATATATATATATTTTTATTATTTATTATGTCATTCTCGTATGTTTTTTATGTCATGTCCTGTACTGTATGCACCGACTGAGATGCAACTGTGATTTCATTGTAAGCTGAGCCTACAATGACAATAAAAGCATTCTATTCTATTCTATTCTATTCTATTCTATTCTATTCTATTCTGTTCAACTCTCCATCGGCCGCATTGCTTGTACCAGGCTACAATATCTTTAGACGGGACAGAACTGAGGGAAGAGGGGGTGGGGTCATGATTTATATCAAGGAACACATCATCTGTCATCAAATATGCTGGTCTTTTGTCCATGATTTAGAGTGTATTGGTCTGAACATAGTGCTCTCATCTGAAATGTCTTTTGTGCTTATTGTTGTATATCGTCCACCCTCCTCCAATAATGACTTTTGTGTCACATTTAAAAAGCTACTTCAAGCATGTGATTTTAAAACTGAGGTCATACTACTTGGCGATCTCAACTGTAAGTGGTTAAACAAGACTAATAGGAAATCCCTTAAACAGATCACAGACAGTCTGGACTGCATCCTCCCAGACACAGATAGACCTCATATTCAGTAACAAGCCTGAAAGAGTCGTTAAGACGTTTAATCTCATCACTGGACTGTCCGACCACAATCTGACATTAATATCAAGAAAACTTTCAAAAAAGTGCTTTCATCATAATGTAAAACCTGTGGAGCAACTCAGATTTCCAAAAAATGAAATGGCTAATTTTCAAAAAGTAGTGCAGCAGACTGATTGAAACAACATACTCACTAGGAGCAACACAGAAACAGACAGCGAAATGTTTACAACCAAGTTACATAGTTTAGTTAAGGAGTTCACGAGAAGGGTCAAAGGAAAAAAACAAAACAATGTACTCCCTTGGCTCAACAGTGAAATATTTCAACTGATGAAGGAAAGAGACTCTGCACTGAAAAGATCGTTTAAGTCCAAGTTAGATGGTGACAGGAATAGATTCACCTTATTATGAAACAGAGTGATCCAACAAATCAGAAAAACCAAAGCCAATTTTTTCATAACAATTATCAATGAGGCAAAGGGTAACACAAAGCTGATCTGGGAACAAATTAAGAATGTTATGGGAATTGGTCACAGGCCTAGGAAACAGTTAGAGCTGAACCTGAACAGTAAATTAATACAAGACCCAGCACAAATTGCTGTAGCCTTCAATCGATATTTCATCAACTCTGTGGCTGAAATCATACAGAATTTCCCTCAAACATCTACAAATATTCTTAAAGTAGATGAAAGCAAGCCTTCCTTCACATCAAACCGATCTTTGAACAAAAAACCCAAGCACTTATTAACGGATAAGTTAATTAACTTATTAACTTATTACGCAGAGAACTTAGACCAGACGCCGAAACGATCGCTGCATGGCACGCGCTGGCAGCGGAGCAAAGCACTGCGATGCTTCCTATGTGAATGACACCATTGGTTAACATGGGCGCTGAAACGAAAATGGCTCCGCTCCTCGGCGCTTTGCAGCTAATCACGGCACTTCTGCATCCTCTCTGAACCCAGCGTTAGCCTACCCCATCACACTAACTATTAATCAGTCAGTACTACAGGGGATTTTCCCATCTACCTGGAAAACTGCAATTGTAACTCCGATATTAAGTCAGATGACCCACTAATCACCTGTAACTACTGCCCAATCAGTATCCTACCTGTGATCTACAAGGTTGCCGAGAAATGTGTGTCAGAGCAGCTTGTCTCCTTCCTCAATATTGGTCCATTCACTCTCCACCCCATGCAATTCATCTTCAGGGCCCATCACTCCACTGAAACGGCTAGCTGTTTCTTCTTAGAGAAGGTCAGAGCTATGGCCGACAAGGGGGGTGTGGTTGGAGCTGTGTTTTTAGACCTTCATAAGGCCTTTGACACTGTCAATCACCACATCCTCATCGCCAAACTGTCTGCTTTTAACTTCGCCCCACTGACACTCAAATGGATTGAGTCATACCTAAATGGTAGAAGAACAATCATCGTTCTCAACCTTTACACTGGTGTACCACAAGGATCAATACTTGGCCTGCTTCTGTTTAGTCTATATATTAATGATCTACCATCGGTTTGCCCGGAAATCAATACCCTATATGTGGATGACACAGTAATATATGTGCATGCCAGCACGAAACATCTGGCTGCTGTCAAACTCACCACAGCAATGGATCAAATTACCAACTGGCTAAATTGCTCCTGCCTCCAACTTAACCTCAATAAAACTGTAGGAATGTTCTTCACAAAAAGTCAATGTAACATCATCCCGAATATCACAGTCTCTGGTAAAAACATTAGTATTGTTCCACATTTGAAATATCTGGGCATCACCATCGACTCCAATCTTTCTTTTAAAACATACATTACAAAAGTGTGCAATAGGGTTTAAGTTTAACTTGGCTAATTTTAAATACATAGGAATACACTAACTTTTAATGATGCAAAATTGTTTATGGATGCCATGATCACGTCACATCTCACATACTGTTTGACAAGCTGGGGACAAACTAACAGCTCAACACATTACAACCATTAGCAACCCTTTACAAAAAAACCCATCAAAGTATTGGATCAAAAGCCTAACAGTTCACATCACTGCATCATTTTAAAAAAACACAAACTACTGAGCTGGGAAGACATAATCAAATGTAAACATCTGCCTGGTCTTCAAAATCCTGCATAACGTCGCTCCTCCCCCTCTCAACTCATTTATAATCCAACGTAACAGCAGTCATACCACTAGAAGCACCACACGAGGTGACCTTGTAACCCCATTCAGGAAAAGCACATTCGGTCAATTATCATTCTCAGTCAGACTGGAATTCACTGCCCACCATTATCAAAGACATAAATACATACTCCACCTTCACCCAACACCTCAAAACATGGCTATCAGATAACTATAACTGCAAACATTAACCCCCGTCAGACGTGATATGTGACATTGTCATTATCTGTTGCTGCTCCATGCCTTGTATGTACCATTATTTTTATTTTATTTATTTTTTATTTTTTTATTTTTCGCATTCGTACTTTTTATCCCTTGCATCCCCTTGTAATATTAGCTATTTGAGATTGCCTATTCTGTCAACCGACCGGGGACTACAGCTGGAAATTAGCCATTAAGGCTAAAGCTGCTCCTTTTACTGTAAAGTTTATTAAAGGAGACTGTCCACGTCATCATAAACAAAAAGCATAAGGTAGGCTCCATGTGTAAAACAAAGGCAGAGAGAAAATATATTTTACATATTTGCAGTTTGGTGTTTCAGGTGAACTCAACAGAAAATGAAAGACAAAGACAAAAAATCTGAAGATTATCATTAAAAAAAATAAAAATACTGAAATAAAGTTAACTAATTTATGACTGTGTTTAATTTTCACTGGAATTTGAAAAAACAGCTTTATCAAATACAAATGTTTCAATGCCATTTTTCAGTTCAGGATTTGTTTCCATTGCCAGATGTGTGTGTGTGTGTGTGTGTGTGTGTGTGTGATCTAAAATAATTAACTAAATGCTGCATCAACAGATGCTGAGCTAAGCTAAGCAATTTTTTAAATACATTTTCAGTAAACTTCCAACTAGTTCCTGCCTAACTTCTGCAAAAGTTTTTTAAGTAAGTAAACTTCATAATTTCCCATTTTTAAAAGTTTCCTTCATTAATTGCCAATTGAGGCCGAATAATAATGTCATCACAGCACTCAATAAATGTCACTCTTTATACTTTGAGACAACAATACATTATCAAATAATTTAATGACAGGAAAAAAGTTTGTGTGTTAGTGTGTGTGTGTGTACGTGTGTGTGTGTTTGTAGAAATTAATTACAATAAATGAGTGAGTTTTCTCTTACACACACACACACACACACACACACACACACACACACACACAAACACCATACTTACTTCTGAAGTCTTTGGGGATTGACCTGCAGGACTCGGCGCCATTCTTCAGGTAGCGCAGTCTCTCTTTGACAGTCTTCATGTTTATTGTGTCCCACATTTGCATACTGTCAACATCTGTAAGCAGTTTTCTCACCTATCACACACATACACACACACACACACATGGATACAACATTGTATACAGACAGGTTGGATCCAGTTATATCAGCCATAACCAATAGAGTTTAATAAAGTGTAACTTCATGTTACTCATGTAGGCTGTTGCAATACAACTTCAGGAAACATTTTAGTGTCTTCACTGTGCTGCTGTACCTCTTTGGAGAGTTTACGTGTTTGGGTGTTGTTCAGCTGGCTGTGGACGACATCGACGTCTGTCTCCAGCTGGGCGAGCTCCTGGCCCAGCAGGCGCACAGACAGGTCCGTGTACACCCCCCGGTTGCGCAGGTACTGGTGAGGCTCCAGTCGGGCCGTCAGGTTCTCAACCAGAGCCTTGAACTGAGGGAGAAGCTGGCTGGACAAAGTCACCTGCAAGAAAACACAGACAGAAAGTCCTGAAAAATGTTATGTGCTTTCAGGATTTCATGTTCAACTTCATATATTCTGGAATATCATTTTCATTGGGTACCATCACTGACAAGACATGGAAGTCATGCTGATATTAATCATAAAAAAACACAACTGTTGAATCCAGTCAAAATGTCACATTAGAAGAAATGTTTCTAACCAGCGCAGTGTGGCTCAGTATTACTGTGTATACATATAATCCATCAAATCAGAGGTGGAATTAGACTGGACTGGACTCATGGGCGTAGGTTTCTATATAGATGGTCGTGACATGTCACAACCAATGTTCGAGGATTGCAAAATAGTCACTACCAATATTTGTCTGCTGCTGAGCCAGTAGTAACGTTAGTGAGTGGTAGTAGTGAGCATCTTCCAAACTGTGTCCGCTACTTGAAATGGATAAGAGGAAGAAACAGCTGAGAAACAGCGATTAAAAAGTTGAAGTCTCTGGAGGTGGAGGCTGCTAAATGTGCGAAGTTGACGGAGCTTTTTGGTGCCGGGACCAGTAACACCGACCCGCCAGCAGCCACAGGTGCTGCTGCGCCGGGAGACGAGGGAGGAGGACCTGACGATGATGAGCGAGTGGAGGCAGACAGGGTCAGTGCCGTCAGCCTGGGGCTGGCTCGGCTGAATGTTTGAGACACGTCCAAAACAAAGTAAAAGACGTTTTTACATTCAATGTGATGTGACCTCACTAACATACTGATGAACGCAGCTGCCGCTAATGCTAACGTAGCTGCCGCTAATGCTAACGCAGCTGCCTCTAATGCTAACGTAGCTCCTCAGGGACTGAAGTCGTTATTTTCTAACTTTGACAATCTAACATGTGGCAGCACATCAGCCCAGAGTTAAAGGGCTGTGACTGTTGGTAGTTGTGGTTGATTTTGTTCAAATACGCCGAATTGTGATATTATGGGTTATTATTGTTCAGATGATTTAGCTAAGCTAGCTAACAGATGCTAACGTCAGCGGTCTCTTGTTGCCATAGCAACAGTAAACATTCACGTGGCCTGATGAGCTGTAAACAGAGATACAAAACACAAGTAAACCTATAGCAAATAATAAATTTAATTTGCAATATTTACCATTGAATTTATTGTAATCTTTCCATTCATTTATTGTTTACTGAGGTGATAACTATCTAATAGGTATAATTTGTGTGTAAATGTGTTACTTTTACTGTAGTTTTCAAATGGCTGTGTATAGTGTTAGTGTATAGTCTTGAGCATTTTCAGGTCACAAAGATCTGGCTTTTTTGCATTGGGAAACACTAGTAAAGTGTCCTAATGAAAACACGACAAAGCCATTTGACTACCTTGTTCATAAATGATGGTGTCAGGACTTTTTTTTATGACACACACACTTTCATTGATAGGAATACTTGGTTTTGAGGAATGACCTCTATTTTGAGCATGTGACATGCTTTTGCAGGTTATCAACAAGGTTTTGCAGTTTGTACTAATTGTTTTGAGAAATGCACCAACTGTTGTGCAAATGTAAGTAATGATGTGAGAAAAACTCCACCCCGGCTCTGGTTTTGGGTTCTTCCCGTTAGTCTCGTCCCACCCCTGGTCATAACATAACTTCTGTTGTGATTTGACACTATAATGAACAAAGATTGATTGGTTGATTGCTATAGCTGTCAGTTTTAGTCCTTGAGTTCATAGCTACGTGCTTTATTTGTTAACTGCTATCAAGGAATATGACTCTCCTTTGTAGTATGCGTGAGAAAGGACGCCACGAGATTTGTGGACTTCTTCGTGGTGTCCGCTGATAATATAGTGGGCTGGTCTGGACAGAAAATGCCAGAGCTGAATTTTTGTCCCAGTCCACCCCTGGTAATGTCACTACCAAAGCTGAGACCAAACCTACGCCCTTGACTGGACTCACACCCAAAATGATTCTGGTTGACTTTAGTTCTCACCTGTTCCTGCAGCGTGGTCAGAGATCCTCCACAGGTCTCAACCTGTTGCAGCACGGCCTCATACTTCAAAACAGGGAACGACCACAGGTTGGTGTCCACCGGGCACACACATGAGCCATTCTTCTTCTGGCCTGAGGCATGCTGAGCCTGGCCATCACCCTGCTGTCACACATGGATAAAGAAGATTTACAATGATGGTAAGGAGGCTGCATTAAATAAAAGAAACAAAAATAATTTTAAAAAAGCCTCACTTTCACTCTTATTCTTAGTTTCTAAGAGTAATATATCAAGTGTTACTTACTGATGGCAGCAGCAGCAGGAGCAGCAGCAGCAGCAGCATCTTTAGAGCTGGAGATATGAATAGTGGACTGAAGAGGACAGAAGCTGTTTGAGCTGAAATCACCACTCCTCCTCTTTTCTTTTCTCTTATAATGTCGATCACAACAAAGGCACATTTTCCTGAATTCCAGACTTGCTTCTTTCCACCAATGTGTCACAACAGAGCCTTAAAACCACTCATGTGGATGTGAAACTCAAATAATGTCTACTATGGGGTTTCACATTGCTTTATTTTGCTATATTTTATCCATGTTTGGTTGTTGGTTATTATTCCCTCTTTGCAATACCTTCTTTTATATTTTCTCCTGTTTTTAACATCCATATAAGATAATGATGCAGTAATGACAACATATTTATTCATTTATTTATGTAATGTAATGTCGTGTCATGTAATGTGTTAGTTGAAATGACATTCATCAACCAGCAGTGAGTTTTTGCAATTGGGTTCATTATAGATGTAATTAGTACATGGAAATCAATTATTTAACTGTTGATTTGTTTATTTGTTTGTTTATTAGCGGTGCTTTGCTCTGAATGACCCAAATGCAGAAAAAGACAAACATAGTTCAGTGATTTTAGTAGTTAAGTGACAATAAGCTAGTTCTAACAGAAGTAGCCAAGGATCCACAGGAATGGGGCAGGTAAAAGGTGCAAGCAGGCCAGTAGGCATAGGCAGAAGAGACTGAAAAGCAAATCAACATTGACACATGGCAACTGACTGGGGAAATAGGCTGGATTATACTGTATACTGAAACACAGGGGAGTACGAGGACATAAGCAGAGAGACAGAAAGGGCACAAATTAAAACTGAGACAGCAATAATTTCATTTTATTACATAAATCATAACTGAAAATAATATTGCAAAAATATGCTTATAAATAAATTAGGTCATTAAATACCAGTTTACCAATATAAAACTAATAATAATATAATTTATAATATCTCAAAAAAGCACCAGAGGCCTGTCTCATGAAGCAGGATTAGAAAGTTATCTAGATAATCTGAATCAGAATCAAAACCAGCTTTATTGGCCAGGTATGTGTACATGTACAAGTAATTAAGGCCCGAGCAGGAAATCTGCGAGGTCCCTATTGTTTTTCGAATGATTATTATTATTTTTTTTTGTTATTTTTTTTCTTTGTCCAAAATGATCGCATTTTTCACTGCCTGAACATACCCCAAAACTCACCAAACTTGGAATATAGATAAGACCTGGTGAAAATTTTTATAATCTGTTGTCGTTGTGATTTTTTACCACTAGGTGGGGCTATAATCAAGGAAAGTGCGTTTTGGCTTATAACTCCCACATACTTTGTCGCACATTCAAAATGCACGTGTTCAGTGAACTGTGCTGAATCTCCTGATATAGGCCACGCCCATTTCTGCCTAACGTTTTTTTTTGCTAATTCACAAAATGTCGCAAACCTACTTTTTCGAACTCCTCCCAGGCAATTTCACCGATTTGCATCTGTGGACCCTTCTGACAAAAAGTTATTAAATAACTACTTCCTGTAGATTTCGTTACAAACAGGAAGTGTTGCATATCTCCACTTTGGTGTGTCCAAATGACATGAACCTTAGCATACTACTTCCACATGAGCCCCTTAGCCTCTGTGCAAAATTTAGACGGCTGACAACTAGGTGGCACTGTTTAAATTCAAGTATTCTATATCTCCACATCGGTTGGTCGGATTAACCCCAAACTTGGTACACTCATTGACACTGCCCTCCTGAGGATAGCTGATGAAGGTGTTACCAATCCGACACTAGGTGGCTCTGGTGGCAGTTTCATTTCATATTTGGCACTGTGCCCACACTATAACACTTATGGATATGAAATTCATAGGGGTGGTATAGACTGGCCCCTGTAACTCACACACCAAAAATGACCAGCAGGTGGCGCTATTATCAACACAAAACCGTTTTTCGCTAATAACTCCCACATAATATGGTGCACATTGTTAAACCTTATATCTATATGTTTCCTGAATAAAGCCGAATTGTGTGATGTAGGCCACGCACACGTTCACACTGAATTTCCATTCGCAAATTCCCCAAATATTGCAAAGCTACTTTTTCAACCATCTCCCAGGTAATTTCTCCCAATTGCAACTTTGCAAACAGCATCTGTGGACCCTCCTGACAAAAACTTGTTATAAGATTTGTGATAGTCCAAAGAACCCCCAAAATATTAAACAACAATTTACTGCACATTGTGGTCAATCAGGCAGTCTTGCATATCTTGACCAAATACAGTCCGATTAACACAAAACTTTGGCCAGTTGTGTTCCATGGCCAGATGAGCGTTTTTACAAAATTTAGTGCAAATCAGCCAATAGGTGGCGCTTTTATTGTTAAATAACGAAAGAACAGCTTCACTGCCTTCACTTTTGATTCCTCAATGGAAGTTGTTGCATGAACAAGCCCCGACAGCAGCATGCCCCGACGGGCGTGGACTGCGAGGGCACGTTCATCGCTGCTTGCAGCTTTAATTTCACTCTGTTTTTCATTCTTCTCAATGTACTTACACAGGAATAGATACGGATAAGAACTAGCTGAAAAATTAAGGGTAACTTAAAAAAAATATCCTGATCGTCCTGTGTCATCTGCTCTTGTTCTGTTTTTTACATCCTCTGCTGGGCCTTTTAGATGACGCTGTCTTTGTTTGGAGATGGCAGATCCCAGATACCTGAGGGTCTCCACATCAGACGCTGTAGTTGAGTATTCAGATAGGTTGTAGTCTTTTGTGTGTAGGGAGAAGAGCAGTGGTGAGAGCACACATCCCTGGGGGGCGCCAGAAGAGATTGTTAGTAGGTGGATATGATTTTCCTCAAACTCACCTGTTTCCTCCTGTGGGTCAAGAAGTTTGTGATCCACTGACAGGTGGAGGCTTGCACATTGAGGTCAGTGAGTTTGGCGTGGAGAACTTCTGGGATGATGCCTGGAAGTGCCCCCAGACAGGATGCATGTGTATGTTGCAGGATGTAGTGCAGTCCCATGTTGACTGCATCCTCCACTGACCGTTTACGAAATACCAACCTGTACCCCCCAACGTACAATATAATATATGTTAAATATTTATTAACGATGTCAACAGGTCAGTCTCTTGTTTTATCATATTTCATTTCAATAAAACAGAAGATATCTGTGGTTTCAGCACAGGGAGGATTAAAATGGTAAACTGTGGGACGTGATCAGTCATAACATGTCCATCTGTGGCAAACACTTTATCACAGTTCATCACAGAGTAAATAATATGTGCACCTATATTGTTTGTAGATTGAACAATGGCTTGATCATAAACTACATGCTTTTGGAGGAATGGAGTTTGGTTTGGTTGAAAGACTGCTGGGAGCAGAGGGTATTTTAAAATAAATAATTCATATAAAAGCTGACCCACCTTTAATAATGAACCTTGTAAACAGCACAAAGTAACATAGTAAGTGGACCTAAAACTGAGCTCAGCTTGCAGTAAGAAGTTGTAGAATACGCATAAACAGCTATCAACAGCTATAACTGGGGACCTTCAGTAATTTGTATTAAATGTCCATAATTTATGTGTGAAGATTCCACTGAATATTACCATATTTTCAGGTAGTTACTTAGTTAGTAGTTATTATGCATATTAAGATTTTACAGACATGATGAGCTTATAAAATAGGGTTCATTGTCATCAAGTGAACTATACTATAAACAATTTATAAAGAAGGCACAGAAAACACAAAAAGAATTAGCAATATAATTTCTTGTAAATTAAACAAATTTAAAATAATATTGCACAATCATACATAGTTACATACACACAAATCAGGTAATTAAATATCTGTTTACCACACATGCCAGTATCACTTTAAGGCAATTAAATTGGAATTGACTAAATTGACCCTCTTAAAGAATCTGTAGTGCAAAGTTTCACTTCTCTGTGTCTAGGATTTTGATCACTCCTGCACACTTTCATCTGTGCATTATATATCCCATGCATCCCTTTTCCCCTTCTTATTTAAGTACAACTCATTTTCTCTTTACTTTTTAGCTTTTTTTTTTTTCAACATCATAGCAGGCAGAATAGAAACAGGAAACCAGAGAACAGAGATGCTGCTTAATTTGTCTGCAATCTAAGCTAAAATATGCTCAGATGTTAGGAAGCTAGGTTCAGTCTATATAGCAGTATCAGATATTCTAAAAACAGGTGCTTGCAAGTTGTTATCATTCATCTGACTTTTGAGAGGGTAATTGTTAATCTATTGTATTGTTAAAACCTCTGGAGCAGTACAGTAGGATTATACAGTTTTCAAAGGACTGATCACTTAAACACTTTAGTGTATATGGTACCCTTAAAACAATGTAGAATCGAGACTGCTGTGGTTACCAAACAAAACATTGCCTGTATAACAAAACCACAGAATTAAACATGTGAGAAAAATGCTGCAGTCTGTTCCGGTGTGTTATTTCTTCTGTTTATTTATTGTGAGCCCCATGCAGAGTAGTGACTTTCTGTTCCTGAATCCTTCACCGCATCTTCAGGACAGACATTGTACGTGCATCTCTGCAAACCCCAAAACCACAAAAGACACTTTCTCTTCAACATTTTGATTAACTTCAAATCTTCAAATATCATCACTGCGGCCTGAAGGACCAACGATCTCCGGTCTGCATAGACTGTCTAGTTCTAAAAAAAAAAAAGTTCATATGAGAACAGATGGAGCTACGAGCACTGACAATCCCAAAGACAATACAATGATTCCCCAACCAGAGGGCCTGAATGAATGATAAGGTGAGGGATCCATCCAGAGCCAAAATAGCTGCCTTTCTGTAGGATGACAAGGAAACATACAACACCACCAGAGCAAGACTGAAAGCTGGTAGCAGGGAGGCAAAGAGGACCTCAACACCAACAGTACTAAAGATATGTGGCAAGCAATCCAGACCATCACAAACCTCCAAAGCAAGATTGCCCCCATCATGTGTGAGGCTACGCTGATGAGTTTAACACAGAGAACAAAAAGGGAGCTGGGGCATTTGTTATTGGTATTCTGTGACAGAGAAGAGAAACTCATCTCCAGGTGAAATATTGCATTTCAATAAGTTGATTTAATTTTCCATTGGTACAGTTATGGCAGTATTATTTGTTCATAACATGTCATCTCATTATTGGTTGTAAATGCGTACTAGTATTGTATTTTTAAGGTATGCAGCCAGTGTGTCACGGGTATGGTGAGGACCCAAAAGCAGCACAGGCAGACAGGATATCAGTCGGTAATGACTTTTATTTATCACCGGAGTCTTAAACAATATATACAGTGATGAGGAGAAAAGTCTTTGCTCACAGTGATCTGCGAGATCAGTGAAGGAGTGAGTCTGGTGTTGCTGACTGAAGGCAAAGCCGGCAACAGGTGGATTACCTAGCAGGCAGACAGGTCCAGTGGTGGGCTGTGTAGCCGCAGAGCCGAGCAGGTGTGTAACCAAGAGGGGATAGGCGAAACTCGTGGTCGAAGACAGAAGGCTGAGGTAATATCCAGGAGATCGGTCAGGCAGGATAGTCGTCACTCGTCAGAGAGTCCAGCGTCCATCTCCACCTCCCTGGTCCCGGGGAGGGTGTCGTCGTCCTCCTCCTCAGAGTAGGGGGGGCCCGCCCTGTCCTTGGCGTCGTCGCTGTCGTTCGGGGACTTCGACGGAGGATGTGGTCTGGGAGGTGGCCTGGTTCTGGATGTCTGGGTGAGGTTGCGTCGATGGAAGTCCCTGATGAGGTTGTGGTCCAAGATGTCCCTCCCAGGGACCCAGGACCTTTCTTCAGGGCCGTAACCCTCCCAGTCCACCAAGTACTGGAATCCCCTCCCACGCCGGCGAGACTGCAGGAGGCGACGGACAGTGTAGGAGGGACCTCCATCGATGAGGCGAGGAGGCGGTGGAGGCGGTGTGGCAGGAACCAGGGCGCTTTCTTGGACCGGTTTTACTTTGGAGACGTGAAACGTGGGATGAACTCGCATGGATCTAGGGAGTTTGAGCCTCACTGCCACCGGGTTGACGATCTCTTGGATCTCGAATGGGCCGATGAAGCGTGGAGCCAGTTTCTTGGATTCCACCCGGAGGGGAAGATCACGGGTAGAGAGCCAAAGATGGAAGTTTGGGCAGGGGCACGAAATGTGCCATCTTGCTGAACCGATCTACCACCGTTAGGATAGTAGTGTTGCTGCTGGATGGTGGTAGACCGGTGACGAAGTCCAAAGAAATGTGCGACCAGGGACGATGAGGTACAGGCAGGGGATGTAGAAGACCGGCAGGGGCATGGTGAGCCGGCTTGTGCTGGTTGCAGGTGGGACAGGCATTAACGAAATCCCGAACGTCCTCATCCAGTGATGTCCACCAGAACCGGCGCTTCACGACGTCCTTGGTCCGTTGGATCCCTGGATGACAGGTAAGTCGAGTGCTGTGGGCCCATTGTAGAACCTCGGATCGGAGGTCAGGCGGGACGAACAGACGATTGGGAGGGCAAGCGCTGGGTCTGGGCTGGTCTTGGGCGGCGGCCCTGACCTTCTCCTCGATCTCCCAGGTGAGTGTGGCCACCAGACGGGAAGAAGGCAGGATAGTGTCTGGGTCGGCCCTGTCCCTCTCCTCTTCCAAGAACTGACGGGACAGGGCATCGGGCTTGACATTGCGGGACCCCGGTCGATAGGAGAGGGAAAAGTTGAAGCGGGTCAGGAAGAGTGCCCATCGGGCCTGGCGGGAGTTCAGTCTTTTGGCGGACCGGAGGTATTCAAGGTTCTTATGGTCTGTCCATACCAGAAACGGCAGTTTAGTCCCCTCGAGCCAGTGTCGCCACTCTTCCAAAGCCAACTTGACGGCGAGGAGCTCTCGGTTCCCAATGTCATAATTCCTCTCGGCCGGGGTCAAACGTCGGGAATAGAAGGCGCAGGGGTGCAACTTCTGGTCGGAGGCCGCTCTCTGGGACAAGACGGCCCCCACTCCTAAGTCGGAAGCGTCCACCTCGACCACGAACTGCCGTTCAGGGTCCGGCATTTGGAGGATGGGGGCAGAGGTGAATCGTGTCTTCAGGGCCTGAAAAGAGTCATTGGCGGCCGTGGACCAGAGAAAGGGCACCTTGGAGGAGGTAAGAGCTGTGAGGGGGGCCGCCACCGAACTGTAGCCCCTGATGAACCTCCGGTAGAAGTTGGCGAAGCCCAGAAAACGTTGAAGCTGCTTGCGGGAATCAGGGGTGGGCCAAGTGGTGACGGCAGAAACCTTGGCTGAGTCCATCTCCACGGTCCCTCTCCCTACGACGTACCCCAGGAAGGAGACAGACGAGGCATGAAACTCACATTTCTCGGCCTTGACGAACAGGGAGTTTTCCAGGAGACGTTGGAGGACCTTCTGGACGTGATGCACATGTTCCTCTCTTGAGCGGGAGAAGATCAGGATATCATCAAGGTATACGAAGACAAACTTGTTGAGCATATCCCTGAGCACGTCATTCACCAGGGCCTGGAAGACAGCAGGGGCGTTGGTGAGGCCGAAGGGCATCACCAGGTACTCGTAGTGACCGGTGGGGGTATTGAACGCCGTCTTCCACTCGTCCCCCTCGCGGATCCGGACCAGGTGATAGGCGTTGCGCAGGTCAAGCTTGGTGAAGATGGTGGCCCCCTCTAGGAGCTCGAAAGCTGAGGAGATGAGAGGCAGGGGGTACCAGTTCTTGATGGTAATGTCATTTAATCCCCGATAATTAATGCAGGGGCGGAGTGTCTTGTCTTTTTTCTCCACGAAGAAGAAACCGGCTCCAGCCGGAGACGAGGAGGGACGGATGATGCCTGCCGCTAGACCATCGTTGATGTATTTCTCCATCGCCCCCCTCTCAGGAACGGACAGAGAATACAGGCGTCCTCTGGGCGGCGTGGCACCGGGCTGGAGGTTAATGGCGCAGTCATAGGGCCGATGTGGGGGAAGGGAGGTTGCTTTGGCCCTACTGAAGACCTCCCTGAAGTCCAGATACTCAGCCGGGACCCCCAGCACATCGGTTGAAGAACTGGTCCCGGCAGAAGGTTGTGGTGCGGCGGCTTGTTTGAGGCACACCTGGTGACAAGATGAGCTCCACCCCAGGATCGCCCCTGTGGTCCAATCGAGATGTGGATTGTGCCGTCGGAGCCATGGGAACCCCAGGAGGAGAGGATGACGAGGAGAGTGCAGGATGTGAAACTGGAGTGTTTCATGGTGGTTCCCGGAAATTAACATCCGTGTAGGCGCTGTCAGGTGGGTCACAGTTCCCAGAAGTCGGCCATCTAGAGCGTTGGTGGAGACTGGAGCTGGCAGGGGAATCCGACCGACATCCAGGTGCAGAGCTAGGTTCGAGTCCATAATGTTGGCATCAGAGCCAGAGTCAATGAGGGTGGCGAGGGTCTGGGATCCCTCAGGCAGTAGCAGGCGGACCTGGCACAGGGATCGTGAGCTGGGGGAGGAGCTAGATGTATGACTCACCAGGAACTCCTCCCCTCCTGGTGAGCCTGACCTTTTAGTGGACACCGGGGAATAAAGTGTCCCGCTTGGCCACAATACAGGCAGAGGTTCCCCTCGCGGCGTCTCCTCCTCTCTTCAGGAGTTAGGCTGGCCCGACCAACCTGCATGGGTTCAGGCTCCCCTGAAGGGCGGCTGCCAGGAGGCGTCGATACCCCGGAAGCTGCTGGTGACGGGGCGGGCTGGCGTCGTCCCGTGAGCCCTTGATGTTTCTCCCGCTGTCTCGCTTGAATGCGCCGATCGATGCGGGACGCCAGCTCGATGATGCCGTCGAGAGTGGTGGGGAGTTCGTAGGAAATCAGTTCGTCCTTAATGTAGTCAGCGAGCCCCATTAGGAATGCGTCGCACTGGGCAGCCTGGTTCCACTCACTGGAGCTAGCCTGGGTGCGGAAGTGGATGGAGTAATCGGCCACTGAACGAGTCCCTTGGTTCAGACCCAGAAGCCCTCCAGAAGCATCCGGACCTCGGGAAGCTTCTCCGAACACCTTGCGGAGCTCGGCGGCGAAGGCTTGAAAAGAGGAGCACGCTGGAGTGCGACGCTCCCACTCGGCTGTTCCCCACAGCCGAGCGCGCCCCGTCAGATGATTCACAGTGAACGCCACCCTGGCGTCCTCAGAAGCGAAGGTGTGGGGCTGGAGAGCGAACAGGATGGAGCAGTTCGTGAGGAACGGGCGGCAGCCCTCCGCGTCCCCGGCGTAGCGTTCAGGAACCCCCACACGAGGCTCCGAGGCGAAAGCAGAGGCAGAGGCAGAGGCAGAGGCAGACGGAGCTGGTGGAGGCTGGACTGGTTCCGGAGGCAGAGGGACAGCTTGAGCAAAAGCTGCGGCGAGCTGTTGGACCTGCGAGGCTAGCGAGGTAAACGCCTGCTCCTGTTTAGCCACCGCCAGTCGGACATCTGCGTAGTTTGACAGTAGCAGCGCCTCGTGGTGCTGGAGCATCGCCTCTACCTTCTCCAGGCGATCCATAGCCGTGTGTGCTGGGTCCATGTCTGGCCAGATTGTACTGTCACGGGTATGGTGAGGACCCAAAAGCAGCACAGGCAGACAGGATATCAGTCGGTAATGACTTTTATTTATCACCGGAGTCTTAAACAATATATACAGTGATGAGGAGAAAAGTCTTTGCTCACAGTGATCTGCGAGATCAGTGAAGGAGTGAGTCTGGTGTTGCTGACTGAAGGCAAAGCCGGCAACAGGTGGATTACCTAGCAGGCAGACAGGTCCAGTGGTGGGCTGTGTAGCCGCAGAGCCGAGCAGGTGTGTAACCAAGAGGGGATAGGCGAAACTCGTGGTCGAAGACAGAAGGCTGAGGTAATATCCAGGAGATCGGTCAGGCAGGATAGTCAGAGGCAAGCAGGGTCGGAACCAGGAGATCAGGCAGAAAATCGCTGGAGAGTCTGGTGCAAGCATCTAGAACTACCTCTTTTAACAGAATTTTAATAACCGGTGATTTTAATTTACACGTCGACATCTCCTCAGACTTACTGTCTAGAGAATTTTTAAACCTTTTACACTGCCTCGATTTTAAGCAACATGTCACGCAGCCGACCCACAGCAGGGGGCGCACCTTGGACCTGGTTATATCTTATGGTCTGTCCATTGGCGCGCCCTCTGTTGTGGACCTGGCTGTGTCTGACCATTTTTGTGTGTTTTTTACAATCACCAGTTTTAACCAGCGAGAGGCCCCTGTGGGAACAGTGAGGAAACGCTACCTAACTTCTGAAGTGGCTGCAAATTTTATCCAGATCTTACAGAGCACTCCTGCCGAAATTCTACCAGCACCCTGCGATTTTATTACTGACAACTTCAACAACAAAATAAAGACAACACTGGACTCAGTGGCTCCACTTTTTATCAAAACAGTTAAAACAAGATCTACACCCCCGTGGAGAACTGAGGATATCAAAAAACTAAAAAGGGAATGCAGGAGTGCTGAAAGGAGATGGAGGAAATCCAAGTTGACAGTTCACTACGACATACTACGTCAACGACTCAAAATTTACAATAACACAGTCAAACAAGCAAGAATCTCCCACTTCCAAAACTTAATCCATGACCATAAAAATAACCCCAAATTCTTATTCTCCACAATCGATCTTTTAACAAACAAAACTTTTAAAAGATCCTCCAGGATACCAGATGACGCCCTCTGCGAGGATTTTGCAGACCACTTCAGAAGAAAAATCAATGACATCAGATCCAGTCTTTTATCCCAACAGCTTTTAACATCTGGATCATTGCTTTTACCTGAGGAAACACTTGAGAGTTTTGCCCTGGTTGATGCGAGGACACTTGGTCGAGTTTTCTCCCAGGTAAAGCCCACAACCTGCCTTTTAGATCCCATTCCCACACCGTTTTTTAAAACACTCTATGGATTCTTTGAGGAACATCTGCTGTATTTGGTGAATTGCTCTCTTCAGACGGGTGTCTTCCCCACCTCCTTTAAAACAGCGGTGGTGAAGCCCCTTCTGAAGAAGAGTGACTTAGACCCCAATGTTTTAAACAACTACCGGCCTGTATCCAACTTACCATTTTTAAGTAAAATTTTAGAAAAACTTGTTTCTAATCAAGTAAATGAATTTTTAAACTCAAAACATATTTTAGAGTCTCATCAGTCTGGTTTTAGGATGAACCACAGTACAGAGACAGCACTTTTAAAGATTTTAAATGACATCAGGTGTAATTTAGATAACAACAAACTCACAGTCTTGGTACTACTGGATCTAACAGCCGCCTTCGATACAGTAGACCATCACATTTTATTAAATAGACTGAGGAACCTGGTTGGCCTCTCTGGTACTGTTTTTAACTGGTTCACATCCTACCTCACTGATCGAAGTTTCTTTGTTAGTATGGATACATGTTCCTCAAGAACCCATAAGATAAAGTGTGGGGTTCCCCAAGGGTCAATTTTAGGTCCAACTCTTTTTAATCTTTACATGCTTCCCCTTGGGGACGTCATCAGGAGGCATGGCATCAATTTCCATAGTTATGCTGATGATACACAACTGTACATTGCCGCGTCTCCTGATGACACAGGGCCAATTGATGCCCTTTTTAACTGTATTTTAGACATTAGGTCATGGATGGCAGCAAACTTCCTACAGCTCAACCAGGACAAAACAGAGGTTTTAGTCATTGGTCCTGAAGGCCAGAGAGAGAAACTTTTACCAAAGCTACAGGATTTTAAACCCTCAAAATCAGTAAAAAATCTGGGCGTGATTTTTGACTCTGACCTCACTTTTATTCCACACATCAAAAACATAACAAAGATAGGTTTTTACCATCTTAAAAATATAGCCAGAGTCCGCCCGTTTCTCTCCCAGGCCAGCACGGAGGTGCTGATGCATGCTTTTATCTCTTGTCGTTTAGATTATTGTAATGCCCTGCTCTCTGGTCTTCCCAAAAAGAGTTTGCATAACTTACAATTATTACAAAACTCAGCTGCACGAGTGCTGACGAAGACCAGAGGGCGGGAGCATATTACGCCTGTTTTAAAATCGCTGCATTGGCTCCCTGTGCGCTTCAGGATTAATTTTAAGGTTCTTTTACTTGTTTTTAAGTGTCTTAACGGTCTTGGGTCTTCTTATCTATCTGCATTACTTTTACCCTATCAACCCTCGCGGACCCTGAGGTCCTCCGGTGCTGGCCTTTTAACGATACCACAAGTTAGAACTAGAACACACGGGGAGGCGGCATTCAGTTATTATGGCCCCCGATTGTGGAACAGCCTCCCGGAGAACCTCAGGGCCGCAGAGAATGTTGATGTTTTTAAAAAGAGGCTCAAGACCCATCTTTTTAATCAGGCATTTAATTGAGCTCATTTAACTCTTTCTAATTACCGGCATTTTTTATTATTTATTTATTTATTTATTTATTTATTATTATTATTCTATTTTATATTAATTCTTAGTTAAGCCAATCCTGTTTTATTACTTACTTGTTTTATCTCAATGTTTTATTTCAATGTTTTAGTCGTTATTTATGGTCTATTTTATACATTATATTGTTCTATTCCCTCAGTTTTAGCTTCTATACCTTTTATCTTATTTTACTTACGGGAGAGCTTTACGCCTTGGTGTGGAGCCTCCTGTCTACCTGGGCTGGGGCGGTCCTTTTGGTGGCGCCCCTGCAGTCACGGACCTTGATTCCTCTCGGTGTGCACGGCCCCCAAAGGTAGCTGTTCCTCACCTCTGATCTTTGTGCCGAGCCATGTCTCCTTAGCAATAACTAGTGTATGTCTGTGGGTGTGTGTATGTTTGTGTGTGTGGGGGTGTATGTATGTCAGTATGTCTATGTATGTACGTGAGTGTGTATGTAACTGTGTATTTGTGTGTATGTTTATGGGTGTGGGAGGCTTGGGGTTTTTATGATGTTGTCTTGCTCTGTTTGTTTGTTTTTATCCTCTGTGAGGCACTTTGTGCTGCAAAACTGCATGAAAAGTGCCATATAAATAAAGATTGATTTGATTTGATTTAACAATCTGGCACTGAAGCAGAGACAGGAGCAGGCTTAAATGCAGCCAGGCTGTCACAGGTGTGGAGAGTTGCCCTGATGAGGAGGTGTGGCTGACTGGCAGAGTGGAGCAGAGACAGGTGAGTGGAATAATACCAGGAGATGAGCAGACTGTGACACAGTGAGATAAAAAGAGAGGAACAGAGAATGCTTATGTAGATTCTTGTGTGAGTGGTTTGATTGTTCAGTGATCGCTTGGTAATGCCTCGGGGCTCCGCTAGGGGGGATTGCGCTCTGCTTCCTCATGAGTGAGTGCAAGAGCTGCGTGTGGTTTTCCTCATTCCTCTCTGTCATGAAGTTTAATGACTCACACAGTTTAACTTGACCGTTTATTATCATTGGTAGTCGTCCATGAACATACTAGCACATAGCATCTTAGCTGCTGTGACTTAGCTATCTCAAAACATACAACAAACTCTGACACGGAAGCCCCAGCTGTAACACGTATGCTGTTCCCAGGATGCAGTGACCTCTTGTGGCTAACGCAAATAACTAAATCCAAATCACATCACACACTCCCATTACTATTCCTCTTGTTTAAGGTAATTACCTCACATAAAGCACTGTAGCTATACTTGTAAACGCACGGTAGTAAACGTTTTTGCTGTGTTACTGTTAGTTATCTAAAAAGAAAAGATGTTTTGTACTTGTATTTTGTTAAAAGATTTTCTTGCTAACTCAGGCGCTATCACTTTAAAGCAATTAAATTGGAATTGACCAAATTGACCCTCTTAAAGTATCTGTATTGTAAAGTGTCACTTCTCTGTGTCTAGGATTTTGATCACTCCTGCACACTTTCATCTATGCGTTTTTTATCCCATGCATCCCTCTTTCCCTTCCTATTAAAGTACAACTTATTTTCTCTTTTCTTTTTAACTATTTTATATCTCAATATCATAGCAGGCAGAATAGAAAACAGAAAACCAGGAGGGTATTGTTAACCTATTGTATTGTTGAAACCTCTGGAGCAGTACAGTAGGATATACAGTTTTCAAAGGAATGATCACTTAAACACTTTAGTGTATATGGTACCCTTAAAACAATGTAGAATGCACGACTGCTGTAGTTACCAAACAAAACATTGCCTGTATATGGGTGTGTGACGTGACATGGCAGTTTTGCTGTCTTCAGTGTCAAACATGTATCAATATATAATATATATTTGTCAAAAACCTTCTCAATACTGTGCAGAAGATTATGCTTTATGTGAACATACTCAACATTACAACAGTTCATCACTCATTTTTTCAGAATTTTCAACCAAACATAACAAAACTCATATGGTGTGACTGTCTGGCACTTGTTTCTCAAAGTAAGAACTTGAATAAAGCTAAGAAAAATAAATGCAAAAATTCTCAAAACAATACAGAAAAATAATACAGATGTCTATTTGTGAGCCTACTCTTTTCAAAGTCCAAGCATAATGTTTTGAGTCAGTTCTGATCAAAAAGATTTTGTCACACAAATCAAAATCATATGGTGTGACACTATTTTGGGATATTTCAACGGGCAACTGTTTTGACATCCTTAGGAATGAGAGGTCCTTCTTCAGCAAGGTTGTTCAGTACTATTAATACCAGACCATGACAGCATCATCACTACATCCCTTTTCCCCTTCTTATTTAAGTACAACTCATTTTCTCTTTACTTTTTAGCTATTTTTTTTTTCAACATCATAGCAGGCAGAATAGAAACAGGAAACCAGAGAACAGAGATGCTGCTTAATTTGTCTGCAATCTAAGCTAAAATATGCTCAGATGTTAGGAAGCTAGGTTCAGTCTATATAGCAGTATCAGATATTCTAAAAACAGGTGCTTGCAAGTTGTTATCATTCATCTGACTTTTGAGAGGGTAATTGTTAATCTATTGTATTGTTAAAACCTCTGGAGCAGTACAGTAGGATTATACAGTTTTCAAAGGACTGATCACTTAAACACTTTAGTGTATATGGTACCCTTAAAACAATGTAGAATCGAGACTGCTGTGGTTACCAAACAAAACATTGCCTGTATAACAAAACCACAGAATTAAACATGTGAGAAAAATGCTGCAGTCTGTTCCGGTGTGTTATTTCTTCTGTTTATTTATTGTGAGCCCCGTGCAGAGTAGTGATTTTCTGTTCCTGAATCCTTCACCGCATCTTCAGGACAGACATTGTACGTGCATCTCTGCAAACCCACAACCACAAAAGACACTTTCTCTTCAACATTTTGATTAACTTCAAATCTTCAAATATCATCACTGCGGCCTGAAGGACCAATGATCTCCGGGCTGCATAGACTGTCTAGTTCTAAAAAAAAAAAGTTCATATGAGAACAGATGGAGCTACGAGCACTGACAATCCCAAAGACAATACAATGATTCCCCAACCAGAGGGCCTGAATGAATGATAAGGTGAGGGATCCATCCAGAGCCAAAATAGCTGCCTTTCTGTAGGATGACAATGAAACATACAACACCACCAGAGCAAGACTGAAAGCTACTGAAAAGTACTAAAGATATGTGGCAAGCAATCCAGACCATCACAAACCTCCAAAGCAAGATTGCCCCCATCATGTGTGAGGCTACGCTGATGAGTTTAACACAGAGAACAAAAAGGGAGCTGGGGCATTTGTTATTGGTATTCTGTGACAGAGAAGAGAAACTCATCTCCAGGTGAAATATTTCATTTCAATAAGTTGATTTAATTTTCCATTGGTACAGTTATGGCAGTATTATTTGTTCATAACATGTCATCTCATTATTGGTTGTAAATGCGTACTAGTATTGTATTTTTAAGGTATGCAGCCAGTGAGATAAAAAGAGAGGTCAAACCTGCTCAGTTAATTTTTGCATCCAGGTTTGTAATTGGATGTAACTGTAATTACAAACTGAAAGTGTCTGCTTTGTACAACAACAGCAGCCGAGTCACAGCACAGAGCAGCACGAGTCAGATTTTGAATGTACATCATAGCCTGACATGAATTTGCTTGAAAACTTGATGCAGTGAAATCCATTCAAAGTCCAAGGACCACCGACCCTGAATTTAGACAAGCAATAAAAATGAATAAACTCAACAAGTTTTTTTTCCATAACAAATCAAGAAATTCCCAATATCTTTCAGTTTTGCTAAAGTTGCATCTGTGTATCAACCTTTAACTTTTATGTAAATCAATTCCAACCACAAGGAGGAAGTTATCCCATTATGAACTATAACGACACATCACAAACAGACATACACATTCACTTCTCACACGCAGATGTTAGTGGGAGTGTTCATAAGTTAGAAGCTGCTGCTGCAGTCATATTTGAACTGCGGTCAGGGACTGTTTCATTGAGTTCTGAACTGTGATCCACCATGAAGCTCTATGTGATCGTTCCTCTGTGTGCTCTGATCACCTTCACCCAACAGGTAAAAAAACACAAATGCTTAACGTGACTACTATTCTTTTCTTAAATGACTTTATTCAGTATTTTTTTTGTTACATGCCGTGTTTGATCTTCTTGATTTCAGGCACCTTCACGTGATAAGTGTGTGTGTGAGTTTACTAATTCAGAGAGGCCATTCCCTCATGACAAACTCAGCGCAGCGGAGGACAATGCATCAAGATGCAACACTAACATCACCCCACAGAAGGTAACTGGTACCGTTATTTTCTACACCAGACAAGAACACAACCTCCCTCAGCAGCTATAAAACTGTAATAATATGTAATAATAGTAATTTAATGAACAAAAACTATGTGTTTATGCGTTGATGTTGAAGGAGTCCTGAGTGGTGTCTCCTCTCTCTGCAGACTCTGGAGCTGGAGAGTCTGCTGCTGGGTTTGGAACGCCGTCTGCCCCGGCTGCAGGAAGATGTGTCGATCCTGGAGAGGGAGGATGACGGAGAGCTCTATGGAGTTATCAGCCTGCAGGTGATAGAGAACGAACTGCTGGAGATCATGCAACTCATGGACAAGCTTAACAGCACCACCCTGGAACACCAGCATCTTACTACTAATGCCACCAAACAGGTACATTCACACAGAGAGACAAGCACCAGCTGCTAACCGGTGGCATCATTGAAGAATGCAGCGTCTATGTGCAAATCTGCTTAAAGTATACGTTGATTTTTGGTTGTATAGCCGAAATGAAACATGAAAATTACTCGTATAATATTAATTCTGTACTTAAAATTGTACTTTATACACAGTATACAGTTTACAGCCTGGTCAAAGTAGCCCACAATTAATGTAGGCTGAAAAACAATATGTGTAGGTAACACAGATACATTTATAGAGGGCTGCTAACATTTCAGTTTGTATTTTTATCAGATACTCAGACAAAATGTTTTTCAAATTTCAAAACTGTATCAGTATTTATTCAGTTTATCTAAAAAAAAACTAATTCCACATAGAAGCTCTATTGTCTAGGCAAATTTGGTGGTAAAGTTTGACATTTTTAAGTATAAATAATATGATATCTTATGTTAGCAAAGATAGGAAAAAGAGGACAAGAAAGGAAAAAAAAGAATAAAGATAGACATGAAAAGGTTATCATAAATATACACCTGAATATTTTGGAAACCCCCAAAAACTGTGATTTTCAACTACATTCTAAGTGCTTAAGTAAGTGCTTTATGATCACTAATAAGCAGTCAATATGCTATTAATATGTATGCTAACAAGCAACAAGTTAATTGATTAATATGTGTTCCTAATCTTATGCGTTATACTTATTTTTTTCGTCAATGGAAAAGCCAGTATAGTTTTCAGGTAATGCTGAATTTAAAGGCATTCTTTCCAACTGTCTCTCAGCTGGAGGACCTAAAAGCAGAGATGGACGAGCTGGAGACGTTCGACACCATGCAGGTGGTTAAGAGACAACGAGAAAACCAGCTTCTGAAAAGCAACCTGACCAAGTGCAGAGATAAACGCCCCACCATGCAACCCAGTCAGCCTCCATATGGTATGTCCCCAAACCGCACTACACTACAGACTGTGGGGAGATTGTTTTTAAACTTATTATTATGGTTATGTTGCTATTGCTTTTTTGTGTCTATTTACTGATGTGAAATTTTACTACTTTACTACTTTTACTCTAATTTTGTTTTACCTGAGCAAAATCAGTTGTGACCAGACCTCCAGCAAAGTTACATCCAACATCAGAGGACATTGTGGTTCTCTGTCCAGTGTCTGCACCAGAAATTGTCACTAACAGCTGTGAAGGGCCCTCCCCACTAAGAGCCAATGTAGGTTATAAATGAACTGTGGGAAGCTCTCAGGACCAATCACCACAATTAGGAAGTAATTATCAACTAGTGGACGCCTCGCTCACAGCTGTATTGGTGTAGTTTATCTACATCTGCACAATTTCTCTCTGTTTCATTTTGTATTTTCTCCCAAGGTAACTGTCCCCGCGGTCAGTTCCGCAACATTACCGGGCCGTGGAAGTTCATAGAAGGAGAATATCCTGGGTCCCATAAGTATGGGGCCTGGGGTCGGGATCCCAAACCAGAGGCTGGGAAGGAGAGCTGGCATTGGCTGGTGATGTTGACCTCCGGCAACAAATACTCCAACTACGTCCGTCTCTACTCCAGCTTAAGCGCTCTCATTGTTGGGCAGAGCACCCCAGGTAGAGAACTTGTTCAGTCAGAATCTGCTAGCCTGTGCAACAGGGTTTTGTTTGTATACGTTTCTGGACAACAATGGCGGACAGTACTTAGCATTATGATTCACTGTTTGGGTCTTTTCATGGGACTTTCTGATGATAAGACATCATCAGACTTATCCTTAAGAAAACATCTAAAATAATATTTATTGCTCCCTTTTATATTAACAAATGATAACAAAACTTACTTATGTTTGCATTCATTTGAATTTGAATTTGAATTTATTTGAATTTGAATTTACCACATTTGAATTTGAATTTATTTATTCAGGATAGCCCCTTGAGATGAATCATCTCATTTTCGAGGGGGTCCTTCCACAAAATGATACATATAGTACAAAGTCAAAACAAACAAACAAACAAAAAAAAAAACAGTGAAACACATTACAGGACTTATACATGCACACACACACTCACACAGACACAGCCAAGCCTCTCCAAATCCCAGCTAATACACTGACAGCCAAATCTCAGTTCAGTTATCAATTTGGTAGTATCCGTGCTTACAAGTGGGAAAAAGAAAGTTACAGGAATATCAGTTTATATGAAGATATAAAAGATACAAAAAATTATGTAAGTGAGAAAATGAATGAGAAATGAGAATAAAAGAAAAGAAAAAAGAGAATAAATAAAAACAAGAACAAACACAAAATCAGAAACAAGAACAAGGAGTTTGCAAATGGTTTAGAAGTAATGCTTTGAAACCATGAAGAGAAGTAGTAGACCTAAGCTGGCATGGGAGATTATTCCAATCAGATGGGGGCTTTGAACTGGAATGAACGGCGACCAAATTCTTTAAATATTCTAGGAGTGCGGAAAAAGAGGTGAACAGTATGTCTTAGGTTGTATTGTATACTGTAAGGAATTAGAAATTGTTTTAAGTATGAAGGAAGATTAAAGTGAATGCATTTAAAAATGAATAGTGACCAGTGAAAAAATCTTCTGGCTTTCGGGGTTAACCAATTCAGAGATTCATAAAGATTACAGTGATGAGTTCTGTAAGGACATCTCAAAACAAATCTGCAGAGGCTGTTATAAAGCACGGTGAGAGGACGAAGATTTGCTTCTGTGGTGTTCTGGTAGATAATGTCTGCATAGTCAAGAATAGGGAATATTAATTGTGTTATGATTCTTTTCCGGGCCTGTAATGTGAAACAATCAATGGAACGATACAGTAATTTCAAACGACAGTAAATCTTCTTTGTAGTTGAGTCAATGTGTGGCTTGAAGGATAACTGAGAGTCAAGCCAGAGGCCCAAGTATTTAAATTCAACTACATTTTCTAGTGGTGCACCATCAAGAAAATTTAAGGACCAATCTTTGGGTAGTAAATCAGATCTAGTGCTGAAAAACATGCTATGTGATTTTTTCTTATTAAGGAGAAGCTTGTTAGATGAAAACCATTTTTGAACTGAGTTAAAATTAGATTTCAAAGAGTGCTGAATTTGTGAAATGTTAGGTTTAGATGAGTAGATTACAGTATCATCAGCATAAAGATGAATTTGACAGTCGGAGCAGATTTGTGGAAGATCATTGACAAAAATAGAAAATAAAAGAGGACCCAAAGATGAGCCTTGAGGCACACCTTTTGTTATTGATTTAAAGTCAGACTGAGTGCTCTGAAAAGAGACACACTGGCTTCTATTGTGAAGAAAAGAATTAAAAAATAAAACTGATTCTGATGAGAGACCAATGGCATATAGCTTGTCTATAAGGAGGTAGTGATCAACCATATCGAAAGCTTTTGATAGATCAATGAATATGGCACCAGTAGGCATATTAATGTCAAAGGAGGATAGTATGTCATTGGTGAATTTTGTGAGAGCAGTGGTCGTCGAGAAGTTGGGTCGAAAGCCAGATTGGTGTGGAGATAAGATATTGTAATCA